>NC_092100.1:53883543-54183543 GCF_045679555.1 Salvelinus alpinus
CTTATTTATTTTAACTTGTGTGCTTTAACCATTTGTACATTGTTACAACACTGTATATATATAATATAACATTTGTAATGTCTTTATTGTTTTGAAACTTCTGTATGTGTAATGTTTACTGTTAATTTGTATTGTTTATTTCACTTTTGTATAATATCTACCTCACTTGCTTTGGCAATGTTAACACATGTTTCCCATGCCAATAAAGCCCCTATAATTGAATTGAGAGAGCGAGAGCGAGAGCGAGAGCGAGAGCGAGAGCGAGAGCGAGAGCGAGAGAGAGAGAGAGAGAGAGAGAGAGAGAGAGAGAGAGAGAGAGAGAGAGAGAGAGAGAGAGAGAGAGAGAGAGAGAGAGAGAGAGAGAGAGAGAGAGAAGGAGAGAGAGAGAGAGAGAGAGAGAGAGAGAGAGAGAGAGAGAGAGAGAGAGAGAGAGCGAGAGAGAGAGAGAGAGAGAGAGAGAGAGAGAGAGAGAGAGAGAGACTCTGCATGCAGAATTCTGCAAAAATATCCTCCGTGTACAACGTAGAACACCAAATAATGCATGCAGAGCAGAATTAGGCCTATACCCACTAATTATCAAAATCCAGAAAAGAGCCGTTAAATTCTACAACCACCTAAAAGGAAGCGATTCCCAAACCTTCCATAACAAAGCCATCACCTACAGAGAGATGAACCTGGAGAAGAGTCCCCTAAGCAAGCTGGTCCTAGGGCTCTGTTCACAAACACAAACACACCCCACAGAGCCCCAGGACAACAGCACAATTAGACCCAACCAAATCATGAGAAAACAAAAAGATAATTACTTGACACATTGGAAAGAATTAACAAAAAAACAGAGCAAACTAGAATGCTATTTGGCCCTAAACAGAGAGTACACAGTGGCAGAATACCTGACCACTGTGACTGACCCAAACTTAAGGAAAGCTTTGACTATGTACAGACTCAGTGAGCATAGCCTTGCTATTGAGAAAGGCCGCCGTAGGCAGACATGGCTCTCAAGAGAAGACAGGCTATGTGCACACTGCCCACAAAATGAGGTGGAAACTGAGCTGCACTTCCTAACCTCCTGCCCAATGTATGACCATATTAGAGAGACATATTTCCCTCAGATTACACAGATCCACAAAGAATTTGAAAACAAATCCAATTTTGATAAACTCCCATATCTACTGGGAGAAATTCCACAGTGTGCCATCACAGCAGCAAGATTTGTGACCTGTTGCCACAAGAAAAGGGCAACCAGTGAAGAACAAACACCATTGTAAATACAACCCATATTTATGCTTATTTATTTTAACTTGTGTGCTTTAACCATTTGTACATTGTTACAACACTGTATATATATAATATAACATTTGTAATGTCTTTATTGTTTTGAAACTTCTGTATGTGTAATGTTTACTGTTAATTTGTATTGTTTATTTCACTTTTGTATAATATCTACCTCACTTGCTTTGGCAATGTTAACACATGTTTCCCATGCCAATAAAGCCCCTTGAATTGAATTGAGAGAGAGAGCGAGAGCGAGAGCGAGAGCGAGAGCGAGAGCGAGAGAGAGAGAGAGAGAGAGAGAGAGAGAGAGAGAGAGAGAGAGAGAGAGAGAGAGAGAGAGAGAGAGAGAGAGAGAGAGAGTGTGTGCTGGTCAGTGGTCTTCAGTAGGGGTCAGTCTCAGGGAGGAATGTCAGACAGAACCATGCCATGATGCTTCTGCCCGGGCCCCCTCTCCACCCATCCCTTCTCACAGACCCTCGTGGCAGGACAGGAGGACAGGACAGGCTTTGGCTTGGTGCCAGCCAAGATCTGTACCTCTATATGGATATTTTTATTGATGCAGAGATACTCCACATCTCCCGAATGGTGTCTAAAATGATTCACCACACCAATACAAAGAAAAGTTGTCTACTGCACAGGGGTTTGGTCGAACGCAACAGGGGATGGCGACAGGCTCCTGAAAATAACTATACACACAGCTGGTATGAACTCTGTACCTGCTGTCCCACATTCTTAGAAAAAAAGGTGATATCAATAACCAAAAAGTGTCTCTTTGGCTGTCCCAATAGGAGAACCCTTTGAATAACCCCTTTTTCTTCCAGGTAGAACCTTTTGGATTCCACGTAGAACCCTTCTCACGGAGGGTTCTACACGGAATCCCCAAAGGTTCTACCTGAAACCAACCAACCAAAAAGGGTTCTACCTGGAACCCAAAGGGTTCTCCTATGGGGACAGCCTCAGAACCCTTTTGGAACCCTTTTTTCTAAGAGTGTAAAAAGGAGAAACAGTATAATGAGACGTAATGTATGCGTGTAGTATTCAGCACATTAACATGTGCCACCAATCTCCCATTGACACCAACGGGCAACTTCATTATTCTCCAAATTCAGACAATGATCAGAGCCCGATTAGAGCCATCATCTGAGAGGCCTAAACTTGTGGGTCTACTCTGTACTGTATATTAATGTCTACAAAAAAAAAATCTCACAGTAGTGAACTTAATAGTGTATGTTTAAACTCTGCCAAGAGAAATGTCATTTGCTATATTGTAAAGTACATAGTACAGTGGAAAGTATTAACCACAGTATGTAACATTTGTTTGACAAGAACATTCCCTTTCCGCTAGAGAGATTCCCCATTTTCAATCAAGTTATTTCACAGATCTCCCTTTCACAATACAGCTGTTGTTAGTAAATCATGAACAACCTCTACCCACCATCCAATACCCATCTCAGAGCAATCATACGTGAAAGGGAGAGGGGTCAGTTGTAGCCACCTCAAGATAGCAGAAGAATGGCCACTTTTACAGGCAGAGGGGGTGAAATCACTGGAACATTGGCATGACAGGTGTTGGGTTTCTCTCTCTTCGTGGGACCTCTCCGAACAAAGCTATAGTGTCTGAAAGCTGCAATCTGGGATTGGAAAAACAACCAAACGGCAGCCCTGCCACTTGTTTTGAAATATACAGTGCCTTCGGAAAGTATTCAGACCCCTTGACGTTATCCACATTTTGTTACGTTACAGCCTTAATCGAAAAAGGATTAAATAACATCAAATCCTCAGCAATAACCCACAATGACAAAGTGAAAACAGGTTTTTAGAACATTTTACAAATGTATTAAATATTTAGAAAATAAATACCTGATTTACATAAGTATTCAGACCCTTTGCTTTGAGACTCGAAATTGAGCTCAGGTGCATCCTGTTTCCATTGATCATCCTTGAGATGTTTCTAAAATCTGATATTAGTCCACCTGTGGTAAATTCAATTGATTGGACATGATTTGGAAAGGCACACACCTGTCTATATAAAGTCCCACAGTTGACAGTGCATGTCAGAGCAAAAACCAAGCCATGAGGTCGAAGGAATTCTCCGTAGAGCTCTGAGACAGCACTGTGTCAAGGCACAGATCGGTGGAAGGGTACCATATAATTTCTGCAGCATTGAATATCCCAAAGAACACAGCGGCCTCCATCATTCTTAAATGGAAGAAGTTTGGAACCACCAAGACTCTTCCTAGAGCTGCCCGCCCGACCAAACTGAGCAATAGGGGGAGAAGGGCCTTGGGCTGGGAGGTGACCAAGAACCCAAGCTCGTCTGTGGAGATGGGAGAACCTTCCAGAAGGACAACCATCTCTGCAGCACTCCACCAATCAGGACTTTATGGTAGAGTGGCCAGACTACTTGTTAAACAGAGTCTCTTTATCTGAGCAATTGTACTAGTAGAAAATAATATTGTAAAAACAAAATTGCATCCAATATAGCTCAGTATTTGTATTATTTATTTTATACAGTCTTTTTTAAATCGTCAACCCTGTTACTTTATTTGGCACATAATAGACACTTACTATGGATTTTTTATTTTTTATTTAACCTCTTGAGATGGGAAAACATGTTTTTATTAAGTTGAACATGTGTTCAATACAGAATGTTAAAATTAGGTGAATTGTAACATTTTTAAATGCAGAAGTTGAAAGATAACTTGGTTAATATACAGATGTAGGATCTTAATTTGACCACCCTGTTGCAGGATAACTTTCCTTTAATGCAGGAAATGTACAACTTGTAGTTTATTTGAGGTTTTAAAAGGCTTCTGAAGTTTGTAATTTCCACTTTGAGACTTCTTGTTGATGCAGGATTATTTTCCTGCTCTAGCAAACTGGTTCAAATTAAGATCCCATATTTGTACGTCTATATGGATATTTCTATTGATCCAGAGATACTCTACATCTTCCGAATAGTGTCCAAGATGTCTGAAATGAATCACCACATCAATACAAAGAAAAGTTGTCTACTGCACAGTGGTTTGGTCGAATGCAACAGGGGATGGCGACAGGCTCCTGAAAAGAACTCTCCCTATACACAGTTGACATGAAGCTGTGGGCCAGGCGGGCCAGGCGGGGGCTGGGGACCGACAGACAGCGTAGCCTTCTTTAGGACTGTCACCTCTCTGTGATGACCCCCCTCCCCTCCGTGGCCCGCTCCAGCTCCTCAAAAGGAGGACTGTCTCCTCAGTCTGTCTCTGGCTCCACTCCCCGGCCTGTGGTCCGCCGACCAGCAGGGCTCTGTGAATGAATGTATATGCCCCCGTCTTGTGGACTGCATGAGGCCTCAATTGGCTCTCATTGTGCCTCCTCTTCCAGGCTCACTCCACAGAGCAAGGCCTCATCTTCACAACAATGCTTTTTAAAAAGGCCCAGTGCCACTCCAGGGCCCTGGACATAAAAGGGGGGCCTTTGCTTCGTGGACGTGTTTTAAAGGAGAGATGGGCAGGAGGCAACTAGTAGCTATTAAGGAGAGACAGAGAGACAGAACACGCAATGGAATTGGAGAGAGGGAGTGAGAGAGAGCCCACCTCAGCACCTCAGCACCCGACAAAAGTCTCGACACCACAGCAGAACAGTCCACACCAGACCCTGACCATAGAGTCGACATCACAGCAGAACAGACAAAAGAAAAACCCCAAGCCCAGCAGCTCTCACTCCCTCTGAGCATCCCCCCTGTCAGCCACCCTGATAGCCCTCCTGACAACCCCCCCACACCCACTGAGGACAAACACAAGACACAGATTTTTCTCCTTATGGACTCAAATGGGAAATATATAGAAGAAAAAAAACTTTTTCCCAAACACAGTGTGTCTAAACTCTGGTGTCCAAACACCCAGCGCGCCCTAGACCTTCTGTCTGAGGACAAACTAGGCTCACCTAGCCACATAATAATACACACAGGCACAAACGACCTGAGAGCACAGCAGGAAAGGGTGGCCACAGCACTGAAGGGAGTGATTGAAAAAGCTTCTTCTACTTTCCCCAACGCACAAGTGGTTATCTCCACCCTGCTACCACGAAAAGACTTCCACCCTGCTACAATACAGCGGGTAAACGCAAGCATTTCCCGTGACTGTGCCTCAAAACCAAATGTTTTTCTGGCCCACCACTCCACCCTGGACTTGAACAGCCTCTATGACCAGGTCCACCTCTACAAGGCAGCAGTGCCCACCTTTGCCCGGACTCTAAAGGACATCGCTCTCAAACGAAGCCCCAACACTTCACACAGGAGCAACAGATCAATAGACACCCCACCCAGACCAGCGAGACACCCTCCAAGACCTCCAGGGCCCCCCCTAGACCTACACCCCCCCCCACATCAACCATGCCCACACCCAATTTAGGCCCCCTCAGATCAGACCCATGCCACTCCTGCCCACCCCATGCACCCCACCCCCGCAAAGAGGGCATCAACATGGAAGTCACACATTTACATTTACATTTAAGTCATTTAGCAGACGCTCTTATCCAGAGCGACTTACAAATTGGTGCATTCACCTTATGATATCCAGTGGAACAACCACTTTACAATAGTGCATCTAACTCTTTTAAGGGGGGGGGGGGGGGGGGTTAGAAGGATTACTTTATCCTATCCTAGGTATTCCTTAAAGAGGTGGGGTTTCAGGTGTCTCCGGAAGGTGGTGATTGACTCCGCTGACCTGGCGTCGTGAGGGAGTTTGTTCCACCATTGGGGTGCCAGAGCAGCGAACAGTTTTGACTGGGCTGAGCGGGAACTGTACTTCCTCAGAGGTAGGGAGGCGAGCAGGCCAGAGGTGGATGAACGCAGTGCCCTTGTTTGGGTGTAGGGCCTGATCAGAGCCTGAAGGTACGGAGGTGCCGTTCCCCTCACAGCTCCGTAGGCAAGCACCATGGTCTTGTAGCGGACACATACGCCCAGGTAGTGAGCGGGCAAACTGGCCCAACCCCCACTCTTACACTCGCCCAAGCCAACGGCATGTACCAGATGCTCAGCAGGCTCTGCTCACACTTACTGGCCTGAGGCCAAACCCCGACCAACAACATTGGACACTTTATGGAACAAAAAGCCTTCACTATATCATCCTGGAATATCCAAGGTCTGAGGTCATCTGCCTTTGGCCTAAAGAGCAGGAACCCGGACTTCACCAAAGAAATCGGTAATGCAGACATTGTCATCCTGCAAGAAACATGGTATAGAGGAGACGGACCCACTGGTTGCCCTCTAGGTTACAGAGAGCTGGTAGTCCCATCCACCAAACTACCAGGTGTGAAACAGGGAAGGGACTCAGGGGGAATGCTAATTTGGTATAGAGCAGACCTAACTCACTCCATTAAATTAATCAAAACAGGAACATTTTACATTTGGCTAGAAATTCAAAAGGAAATGATCTTAACAGAGAAAAATGTCCTCCTGTGTGCTACCTATATCCCCCCACTAGAATCCCCATACTTTAATGAAGACAGCTTCTCCATCCTGGAGGGGGAAATCAATCATTTCCAGGCCCAGGGACATGTATTAGTCTGTGGCGACCTAAATGCCAGAACTGGACAGGAACCTGACACCCTCAGCACACAGGGGGACAAACACCTACCTGGAGGTGACAGCATTCCCTCCCCCATATGCCCACCTAGGCACAACTATGACAACATAACCAACAAAAACGGGTCACAACTCCTGCAGCTCTGTCGCACGCTGGGTATGTACATAGTCAATGGTAGGCTTCGAGGGGACTCCTATGGTAGGTACACCTATAGCTCATCTCTTGGCAGTAGCACTGTAGACTACTTTATCACTGACCTCAACCCAGAGTCTCTCAGAGCGTTCACAGTCAGCCCACTGACACCCCTATCAGACCACAGCAAAATCACAGTCTACTTGAACAGAGCAATACTCAATCATGAGGCATCAAAGCCAAAGGAACTGAGTAACATTAAGAAATGCTATAGATGGAAGGAATGCAGTTTGGAAACCTACCAAAAAAAGATTAGGCAACAGCAAATTCAATCCCTTTTAGACAACTTCCTGGGTAAAACGTTCCACTGCAATAGTGAAGGTGTAAACTTGGCAGTAGAAAATCTTAACAGTATATTTGACCTCTCAGCTTCCCTATCAAATCTAAAAATCTCAAATAGAAAACCGAAGAAAATGAACAACAATGACAAATGGTTTGATAAAGAATGCAAAAATCTAAGAAATAAATTGAGAAACCTGTCCAACCAAAAACATAGAGACCCGGAAAACCTGAGTCTACGCCTTCACTATGGTGAATCACTAAAACAATACAGAAATACACTACGGAAAAAGAAGGAACAGCACGTCAGAAATCAGCTCAATGTAATTGAAGAATCCATAGACTCTAACCAATTCTGGGAAAATTGGAAAACACTAAACAAACAACAACACGAAGAATTATCTATCCAAAATGGAGATGTATGGGTAAACCACTTCTCCAATCTTTTTGGCTCTATAACAAAGAATAAAGAGCAAAAACATATACATGATCAAATACAAATCCTAGAATCAACTATTAAAGACTACCAGAACCCACTGGATTCTCCAATTACCTTGAATGAGTTACAGGACAAAATAAAAACCCTCCAACCCAAAAAGGCCTGTGGTGTTGATGGTATCCTTAATGAAATGATCAAATATACAGACAACAAATTCCAATTGGCTATATTAAAACTCTTTAACATCGTCCTTAGCTCTGGCATCTTCCCCAATATTTGGAACCAAGGACTGATCACCCCAATCCACAAAAGTGGAGACAAATTTGACCCCAATAACTACCGTGGAATATGCGTCAACAGTAACCTTGGGAAAATACTCTGCATTATCATTAACAGCAGACTCGTACATTTCCTCAATGAAAACAATGTACTGAGCAAATGTCAAATTGGCTTTTTACCAAATTACCGTACAACAGACCATGTATTCACCCTACACACCCTAATTGACAACCAAACAAACCAAAACAAAGGCAAAGTCTTCTCATGCTTTGTTGATTTCAAAAAAGCCTTCGACTCAATTTGGCATGAGGGTCTGCTATACAAATTGATGGAAAGTGGTGTTGGGGGAAAAACATACGACATCATAAAATCCATGTACACAAACAACAAGTGTGCGGTTAAAATTGGCAAAAAACACACACATTTCCTCACACAGGGTCGTGGGGTGAGACAGGGATGCAGCTTAAGCCCCACCCTCTTCAACATATATATCAACGAATTGGCGCGGGCACTAGAACAGTCTGCAGCACCCGGTCTCACCCTACTAGAATCCGAAGTCAAATGTCTACTGTTTGCTGATGATCTGGTGCTTCTGTCACCAACCAAGGAGGGCCTACAGCAGCACCTAGATCTTCTGCACAGATTCTGTCAGACCTGGGCCCTGACAGTAAATCTCAGTAAGACCAAAATAATGGTGTTCCAAAAAAGGTCCAGTCGCCAGGACCACAAATTCCATCTAGACACCGTTGCCCTAGAGCACACAAAAAACTATACATACCTCGGCCTAAACATCAGCACCACAGGTAGCTTCCACAGAGCTGTGAACGATCTGAGAGACAAGGCAAGAAGGGCATTCTATGCCATCAAAAGGAACATAAATTTCAACATACCAATTAGGATCTGGCTAAAAATACTTGAATCAGTCATAGAGCCCATTGCCCTTTATGGTTGTGAGGTCTGGGGTCCGCTCACCAACCAAGATTTCACAAAATGGGACAAACACCAAATTGAGACTCTGCATGCAGAATTCTGCAAAAATATCCTCCGTGTACAACGTAGAACACCAAATAATGCATGCAGAGCAGAATTAGGCCGATACCCACTAATTATCAAAATCCAGAAAAGAGACGTTAAATTCTACAACCACCTAAAAGGAAGCGATTCCCAAACCTTCCATAACAAAGCCATCACCTACAGAGAGATGAACCTGGAGAAGAGTCCCCTAAGCAAGCTGGTCCTAGGGCTCTGTTCACAAACACAAACACACCCCACAGAGCCCCAGGACAACAGCACAATTAGACCCAACCAAATCATGAGAAAACAAAAAGATAATTACTTGACACATTGGAAAGAATTAACAAAAAAACAGAGCAAACTAGAATGCTATTTGGCCCTAAACAGAGAGTACACAGTGGCAGAATACCTGACCACTGTGACTGACCCAAACTTAAGGAAAGCTTTGACTATGTACAGACTCAGTGAGCATAGCCTTGCTATTGAGAAAGGCCGCCGTAGGCAGACATGGCTCTCAAGAGAAGACAGGCTATGTGCTCACTGCCCACAAAATGAGGTGGAAACTGAGCTGCACTTCCTAACCTCCTGCCCAATGTATGACCATATTAGAGAGACATATTTCCCTCAGATTACACAGATCCACAAAGAATTCGAAAACAAATCCAATTTTGATAAACTCCCATATC
Source organism: Salvelinus alpinus (assembly GCF_045679555.1). Lineage (NCBI taxonomy): Eukaryota > Metazoa > Chordata > Actinopteri > Salmoniformes > Salmonidae > Salvelinus > Salvelinus alpinus. Next base: position 53,893,272 of record NC_092100.1, read on the forward strand.
TACTGGGTGAAATTCCACAGTGTGCCATCACAGCAGCAAGATTTGTGACCTGTTGCCACAAGAAAAGGGCAACCAGTGAAGAACAAACACCATTGTAAATACAACCCATATTTATGTTTATTTATTTTAACTCGTGTGCTTTAACCATTTGTACATTGTTACAACACTGTATATATATAATATGACATTTGTAATGTCTTTATTGTTTTGAAACTTCTGTATGTGTAATGTTTACTGTTAATTTTTATTGTTTATTTCATTTTTGTATATTATCTACCTCACTTGCTTTGGCAATGTTAACACATGTTTCCCATGCCAATAAAGCCCCTTGAATTGAATTGAATTGAATTGAGAGAGAGAGAGAGAGAGAGAGAGAGAGAGAGAGAGAGAGAGAGAGAGAGAGAGAGAGAGAGAGAGAGAGAGAGAGAGAGAGAGAGAGAGAGAGAGAGAGAGAGAGAGAGAGAGAGAGAGAGAGAGAGAGAGAGAGAGAGATGGAGAGAGAGAAATGGGCCTGGAGTAAGTCACTTTCAGACAGAGGTGGTAATGCCCCTGGAAGAAAGGCCACGGCTGCATAGTGCACTACTTCTGACCAGAGCCCTATGGTGAATAGAGTGCCATTTGGGACACAAACCACATAAATGGGATGAATGGCTGCTGCTAGGAGACCCAGTCAGAGGCATGTTGCTGGAAGTCTCCCAGCACCAACCGGAAACATCAACGGGCTCCTCCAATCCACACTAGGACTCTGCGTTGATAGAGATATACGTGAGAGAAAGCCTGAATCATAAAGAAAAGGCCACAATGCCAAATGGGACGGTATTCGTTGTTGAGACAAGAGACTGTAGAGAAAAGGAATCCAAAATAATCAGATACACTATGAGCTGATGTGGTTTTGTCTTTGGGGCCTATATCGTTTCTAGTCCTCAAGGAGGCATTGCTTTGGACTGTGGAAGCTACGGGTGAGCTGCCTGCTACTCAACATGCATGTATAGGTAATCATCCGTTTTGTTATACATTAAGCAGTCACACTTACTGTATCGTACGGTCATTTCAATCATATCATTCATTCCAGCAGCATACCACCCTGCATACCACTGCTGGCTTGCTTCTGAAGCTAAGCAGGGTTGGTCCTGGTCAGTCCCTGGATGGGAGACCAGGTGCTGCTGGAAGTGGTGTTGGAGGGCCAGTAGGAGGCACTCTTTCCTCTGGTCTAAACAAAGATCCCAATGCCCCAGGGCAGTGATTGGGGACACTGCTCTGTGTAGGGTGCTGTCTTTCGGATGGGATGTTAAACGGGTGTCCTGACTCTCTGAGGTCATTAAAGATCCCATGGCACTTATCGTAAGAGTAGGGGTGTTAACCCCGGTGTCCTGGCTAAATTCCCAATCTGGCCCTCAACCATCACGGTCACCTAATAATCCCCAGTTTACAATTGGCTCATTCATCCCCCTCCTCTCCCCTGTAACTATTCCCCAGGTCGTTGCTGCAAATGAGAATGTGTTCTCAGTCAACTTACCTGGTAAAATAACGGTAAAATAAATAAATAAATAAATATAGATATGCACTTCTGCTGAACATATCCAGCTCTGCGCCAGCCTGGCTAAAGCTGATCTAAGATATCCTCCCATGATGATGTATTGTTACTCCAGCTGTTCTGTTCTGCTCTGTTCAGAGAGAGAGGCCCCACCCGACCCGAGAGACACAACGTCCCTGCCTACCAGAGACAGCGAGGTCCTTCCCTGTGGAAACCAGTAACACGCAGTATGCGTCACAACCTCAGTGTCACTATGTTCATCAACTGAATTCATTTCTTTTTTAGAGAATCCGAAATACGTTATTTACATTGTTCGTACTTGTTCTGTTTCTGTATGTCACATAACATTATGTGAGTATTCCCCATCTGCTGAACACTGTCAATGGAACATATCCTTGACTTAACTCTACAGTGTCTGATGCTGAGAAAGAAGGCAGTCAGAAAATTAAAAACGAGATTGTTTTTATAAAGGGTCACCCGCCTTTTGTAACTATTTCAGTCCTGAATAGCTCTTTACCAAAAGAGGACATTTCTAACATGTACAAAATGGAATACCAACATACCAGCATGACCACCACCAATCCCCATCCTCATCTCTGTCTTTTTTTCCCTCTCCCGTCCCTTTCTTTCCCCCCATCCAAGTCCCTCCTTGGCCCTCCACCTCAGACCATTCTATAATTCCTTTCACACAATCACATCCCTTTGGAGGGCCCTGCCTCTCTTCTCTTCTAGTCTCTTCTCTTCTCAGGGCCCTGCCTCCCCTCTCTTCTCTTCTCCTCTCGTCTCCTCTCTTCTCTTTGCAGGCAGAGCTATGTGGTGGAGTTGCCGCAGTCTCCTCCATGAATAGTTAATCCCCTGACACTGGGAGCACATTGTGTACCGCTGTCGCAGCCCAGGGAAGAGAGGTCAGAGGAATGCTGGGGCTTAAAGGCAGGGGAGAGAAAGAGGAGGAATGGAGGAATAGAGAGAGGGAGGGGGGGACAGAGAGGAGGAGAGAAAGAGAGAGAGAGAGGGGGAGAGAAAGAGAGAGAGATGGCAGATAGAGAGAGCGAAAGAGAGAGAGAGAGAAAATAAGTATAACGGGGACGGCGTAAAAGAAAAAGGTAGGTAGAGGGGGACCGGGGAAAGAAAAGAAAAAAAGTCAAACTGCAATTGAGAAGGTCTGAAAAAAGGGATTATGCCGCAATATCCGACTGCATTGAGGGGTCAGGAGAATTAAGGCTAGGAGCAGCTTGCTCAGTGTGCTGACGGATAAAAGGGGGCCCTCGGCTGAATGGGAGCAGTTCAAGTGCGGACGCTTTGGGCAGGCTGCTTCCCGATTCTCTTTAGGGCCAGGCATCACTTTCATGTGTGGGCACACATTGTTGGGGAGGCTTCATTGAAACGTGCGCGGCCACAGGCAGAATGGAATACCCCAGTTCCATTGAGATGATTGTGGGTAGAGAAGAGGAGGTTGGGGACGTAGTTGTGGGAGGTAGAGCAAAGAGGATGGGTGAGGACGAGGAAGGAGGAATGTCTTCTCTGATTGGTTCATAAGGCGCCCCCCCCCCCCACCCCCCCACCACCTTCAGGAGAAAGCCCTTGGCATCCGACAGTCAGAGAGAGCTACAGCTACAGACTCACAAAAGCATTGGTATGCTAATGCTACCTAATTTATCTCTTGAATGGCAATCTAACTTACTAGTCGGACAGCTTTTGGTGTTGATTCAAGACTAGTTGTGATTAGGGAGAAAGTTGCTTAACATATTTTGCATTTGAAGTAGAGAAAAGAGACTAGAGATTATACAGTGCCTTCAGAAAGTATTCACACCCCTTGACTTTTTCCACATTTTGTTGTGTTACAGCCTGAGTTTAAAATGGATCAAATTTAGATTTTGTGTCACTGGCCTACACACAATACCCCATAATGTCAAAATGGAATTATGTTTTTAGAAATGTTTACAAATTAATAAAAACTTACAAGCAGAAAATCAATAAGTCATTAAGTATTCAACCCCTTGTTATTGCAAGCGTAAATAAGTTCAGGAGTAAAAATGTGCTTAACAAGTCACGTAATAAGTTGCATGGACTCACTCTGTGTACAATAATAGTGTTTGACTACCTCATCTCTGTACCCCACATATACAATTATCTGTAAGGTCCCTCAGTCGAGCAGTGAATTTCAAACACAGATTCAACCACAACAGACACTTATTGGTAAAAAAAAAAACAGACATTGAATATCACTTTCAGCATGGTTATGTTATCAATTACACTTTGGATGGGGTATCAATACACCACGCCACTACAAAGATACAGGCATCCTTCCAAACTCAGTTGCCGGAGAGGAAGGAAACCGCTCAGGCCAACGGTGACTTTAAAATAGTTACAGAGTTTAATGTATATGATAGGAGAAAACTGAGTATGGATCAACAACATTGTGGTCACTCCACAATACTAACCTAAATGACAGAGTGAATAGAAGGAAGCCTGTACAGAATACAAATATTCCAAAAAATGCATCCTGTTTACAATAAGGCACTATAGTAAAACTGCCAATAATGTGACAAAGAAATTAACTTTATGTTCTAAATACAAAGTGTTATGTTTGGGGCAAATCCAACACAACACATCACTGAGTACCACTCTTCATATTTTCAAGCATGGTGGTGACTGTGTCATGTTATGCAAATTCTTGTCATCGGCAAGGACAGGGGAGTATTTTAGCATGAAAAGAAATAGAATAGAGCTAAGCACAGGCAAAATCCTAGAGGAAACACTGGTTCACTCTGCTTTCCAACAGACACTGGGAGACAGATTCACCTTTCAGCAGGACAAAAACCTAAAAAACCAAGTCAACAATGAATGTTCCTGAGTAGCCTAGTTACAGTTTTGACTTAAATTGGCTTGAAAATATATGGCAAGACATGGAAATGGCAGTCTAGCAATGATTAAGGAATTTAAAAAAGAAAAAATATGCCGATTTTGTACAATCCAGGTGTGCAAGGCTCTTAGAGACGTTAGCATGCTTCAGTTAGACTGGCGCGTAGCCAAACTCGGCTAGGCGAAATGAACGAGTGTGTTTACATACTCCCTTAAAAGACCTTAGCTTGAAAAACAATAAAAAATTGGCAATAGTACTGGTTGTCCATTTTGAGAAACCATGGACACTATACACTTCCTTAAAATAGTCCAAATGAATCTAAGATAACAAAAAAATATCTGTCATTATATTTGATGTTTTTACCGAGGAGATCTTAGTCGCACAATTTTACATCTAACTAAGATGTTTTTGGTGCAGTATTTCTCGAGTGAAAACCTGCATGAAAATGATTTGTCTCTCATTGAATGACAACAAACACTTCATTGAACAATCCCTACTGTTTGTTGGCCAATCACTGACGAAGTTGCGTTGACTTCGTTTGTCTCAAGAATTGTTTGTGTGTGCGTGACCATAACGAACAAAAACATCACAAAATATTGTCATAATATATGCACAAACTCCACCGAACTGTTTCGGCTGGGAAGCATGTAGACACCTTTACCCAGAAAGACTCACAGCTGTAATCGCTGCCATACTTATCTTATCAAGATGTGTTTTATTGATATATTTTTTATTTTATTGATATATTTTGTAGAAATTTTAGAGCTTTTTTGTGTATATCGTTGACGCAACAAAATGTGGAAAAAGTCAAGGGGTGTGAATACTTTCTGTAGACACTGTATGTGCTTAGGTTTCAGTGCACAAACTGCACAATCAAATAACAGAACCAGGGCTGAGCTGTCGTCTGATGGTATATGGGGAATGGATCAGCGTTCAAGGTTGAGGGTGTTGTACATCCGTAACCCACCGCCGGGAAGTGCCCTCCTGACCCTCCACTACATCATCAGCTCACATGAAGAGGCCCTCTGGGTGACGAGGTAATGGCTTCTGTTGGCTCAACACAGACCTCTTCCTGTCTCAGTTTCCTCATTCACCATTGAGTTAACAGAAACCAGCAGGTCTATATATAAACTCCCTTCCCTTGAGCCAGACCACAGCCCATCCTAAAAGACACTCCGCGAAATGAGGCGTGGCGGTCTGTCTGTTTTTACATTGGACGCTGCCAGGTCGTCAGAATATTAAACACCAGTGCGTCCTGTTCATTGCAGCGTAGGTTATCCTATAGATGGAAAACTGAGCTTAATGGATTAGTCCTACAAGCCAGGAATGTCTGATCATCTCCTATCCTATGCATGGAAAGATAGACATGTTGTATACAAGTTCTAAGTTTGTGATAGATACGATTATAAATATGCTTTAATAAGATCAATGTGACTGGGAAACGTTCCGGGAACATTAGGGCCTAACTTGTTCCGTCTAGACTTCATTTACCAAGACAGACAGTTCTACCCTTTTGTCAGAGAAACAGGAATCTATTGATAGGCTACTAAAATGGTAGGCTAATGCCTGCAGAGATAAGTGGAGGAAACAAATTGTTGTATCAAGTACCCATTTCATTTATTTTCTTTGAACTGACCCTGGTTCTTCTGTTCTTACATAGATAGAGATTGACCTCTAGGGAAACGCCCAATTGTTAGCAGCTAGGTCTCAGTCCGACGTAAGACATTTGTTGCAGTGGTGAGATGAAGACATGCAGCCCCCCCAGCAGCACATGTTAGGAGTCCATTACACGGAGGGTCAAAGGTTACAATTCTGTTTCCTGTTCACACAGAACATGATTTCATCTGTTTTGAAGTATCTGCATGCCTTCCCCTCAACAATGGCTTCCTTTCATGGTCGTTTTTCCCCCCTCTCCTGCCGTAGATACAGGGGCTGATGAAGGGGAGGCACCCCTGCCTGGACTGATGTGTGTGTTTCCCCTCATGATTTCACTCTAATTTGACACTGAAGGCTAATGCATTCCATAAGTGGCCCCTCTGCCTACCCTCTGTCTGTCTCTACTGTCCTGCTTTGTTTCACATAGAGCCGTATCACTCAGAGTCAACCAATGTGAACCACGTCGAAAATGCATGTCTTAGATTGGACAGGGAAGTGTACACTACCTTCACAATGACTCATTCTTAAACCATCTAAATGGAAACACACGTGCGTACTGTCCAATGAAGATTAGAATATAGACGTTTATACAACGGGCGGGTCTAACCCTGGACGCTGACTGGTTAAAAATGCATTCCAGCCGGAATGTCCCATAGCTGTCCCATGGTAATGAACGTGTAGGGGTCGGGAGTCGGGTCGAGGCAGACATGCAGACAGCTTTTCTAAGCCAGTCGAAATCATGAATCAGTATAATTTGTATGTTTATAACCAAAGACGTTTCAATAGAAAACAATAGAAAACAGGTCAAACGAAATGAAGTGCAGCTAGTTTGCGGTCTTTCCAGCTTCAGTTTGAAGTGATTGTGTTACTGTAGCTGTGTTGTTGGCCAACTCATCTGAACAACAGTGTCCTGACGAGTGAGCACATTTTCTATGCCAGGTGAAGTCGCCCCTCATTAGCTCATTGTTATGGATGTATCCAAATAAATGTCTCTAGAAAACAGCTTCAACAAATACAAATGCAGCCACTTTGCTGTTATTGTGGCTGCACTGTTTGACGTGACTGTAAGTTAGCTGTAGTTGGCTAGCTAGCAAGCAAGGTATAAGAACGTTGCCAGTCAGTATGGCAATAGAACATTTAGAAAGAACGACTGGGTTACGTCCATAGATACAGAACAAAAAGACTTAACGACTGGGTCGTGTCTCTGGCAACCGAACCGATAGAACGAGCGACCAGACGGCTTGCGTCGCAAGCCTAGATTTGTGTCGGGACTATATCTCGTGGAAACATGAAATAGTATGAATAACTTCATCAAAATAACGTTTATAATGAAAATGTGTCAACCATTATATGAATGTGTTGGTAACCCGTTGTATAAACGTGATAATGCCCTCAAAGCCGGTGTTTGGAGGATATATTGGTACTCTTTGGCCTAACAACATCCGTGCCAATACATTCTTCAAACACCGTCTTCTGGGGCATTATCACTTAAATGGAAACCCCTACATACTCCTACATACATTTCTCCAGGCAGATATTGGACTATAGGCTACAGCACACTATTGTCTTGAGGTCAATGCTAAATGATGTTGTTTGAAGTCATTCCAGAGCTAACCCCATCAGAGGAACTGGAACCACCAGGAACACATGTGGACCATTATAATGGCTGTTAACTGAGACCCTCCCAGTCAACTTTATTAGCTTTCATAAACCTGATTTCTGCACAGTAATTGACCATTAAAAATGCTATTGTGGGTATTTAATAACAGAAGGGATATTCTCATTCCTATATCCCTACTCACTGCTTAGCAAGCTCAACTCATATCTTTGTCTTGATGCTTCATCATATACTCCTATCTAACTTCGAACCTCTAAATCATTATGGACCCCGTGTAGGCTTAACTTCTGTGCTAGGATTATTATCCTGACCCTTGATTGACCCAGTAGCCAACTCTACTACACTTGAGACTTGCTGCTTTTAACCAGCCAAGAACGTGGTGCTCATTTGTGCCAGCCAGGTTGCTCCAATGGTATTTAGACTGGTCACCTGCGGTAGCCTACTGAGACGATCATTAGGCTCCATTATAAAAGGGAATGGGGCTGAGTGTAAGTGAGGAATTTACAACTTTTCCTGGAATACATTGTAGCCTTTCGCTTTACCCTTTTATTTGGTGTGAAATACTAGAACAGGATACGCTGCCGTAGAGCAATCATCTCATATTTCACAAGATGTGGGCTATGTGGTTTAAAATTACCCTGTTCAAGGTGTTTAATAAAATCCCAGAAATAGAAAATAATATGTCCTACAATTTCTTGATGTTGTAACAACTGGTTGTAAGGTGTTTTAGACATGATTGTCTTGTAGTGTCATCTTCGTAGGATCTTTTCAAGACATACCTCCTATGACTCAAACAAGAGCAGTAGGAGGTATGTGTTAAAAGATGTTTCATTTTAGCAGACACTCTTATTTAAGGTAGCGAGTGCATATATCCTGGTACTTATTCATACCGGTCCCCCATGGGAATCAAACCGACAACCCTGGCGTTGCATGCACCATGGGCTCCCGACTGAGCCACACAGAGGCACACAGCATCACACAGATCTTTTTGTTTCAGCGCTATGACGTAGACGCAGAACGTAAACGGCATAGTGGGTCAACCTCCGCAACAACTGAGCGTTAAAGCGCAAGGCTCAACTTCTCCACTGTCTTGGTCCTGTGTCTACCACGCTGTAGCAGCGTGACGCAAACCCGTGCACGTCGGCGAATACCGTGTGTGACCGTGTGAGAGCGAAGTGTTGCATCTCGCTCATCTTAATATCTGAGGTGCTGCTCGTGGCAATGTCATTTCGTGGAGTCTACCTTGTCGTGATGTGTGTTTTGTCCTATATTTATGTATATATATGTATTTATTTTTTTATCCCAGCCCCCCGCATTTTGGTAAGCCGTCATTGTAAATAAGAATTTGTTCTTAACAGATTTGCCTAGTTAAATAAAAGTAAATAAAAACAATAAAAAACTATTTTAAAAAAGTGAAAATGGAACTGAATGGTTGCATGGTAAATGCTTGAGACTTGACAGATTTGTCATGATTACAGTTGAACTGATAGGAGGCTCTGTTTCCTTTGCTGTCACTCCCCATTTTCAGGCGTCTGAAACGTTATTTTTCTTGCCTGACGGCTGGGTTGGTCTGTGTCATCTCATTCTCAACTGCCTTTGAAACACCTGTCAACACTTCAGCTCAGGCCATATGGCATATTCTATGCACAGCTTAAACCATGTCTGTTTAACATGTTGTTAAAGGGATTTACAGTGCTGGTGAAACTCATCAAAACTCATCTTTAAAATGTGACTTGTTCTATAAAACATAATACTTATTTGTTGTCTAATGTTTTTTCTCAATGATTCTGGTAGTTTTTATGCGAAAAATCTCAATTTGCTAAAACTGCATCAGTATTCATGCATTCCTTTCATTCAAATCCATTTAAATTGTTGACAGTGACACCAGCCACTGTTAATGGACAGGGTTAGCATAGGGGTCGCTGCTTTGTAAACATGTTTTGTGGGTAAACCTAGGGTAAGTTCTGCACATTTAGAAATGTCTACATCATTTGGCGCTCGCATTCCCTTGAACTGAACGAAGCTAGCTAGCGAGCAAAAATACCCTTTTCCAAGTTGGAATAATGCAACATGCCGTTTGGAGGGTTCGAAAGAGTGGAACTTCAACTATAATGGAAGTTAAGACCAGACAGAGGCAGCATACAGTAGCTCTACAAGATCTGATTTTATTCATGACAGGCAACCATCATCTCCTTCACTGCTAGATGTCGGGCAGGCGAACAATGTGTACTGGACTGTCCACTTGTCTGAAATGCCATTTACAATTACTACTTTTTACCCAGACAGTTACACACCTTGGACATTTCTGTTTTGTGAATGTAATAGGAATGGGGCTTCTCCCGCCACTCAATGCGGGGCCTTGGCATTTACAAGATGGATGTGACTAACTACAACAACCCTACGTGCGCGGTTGCATGGGGGCGCACTTGCGCTGAAGGATTTTCCTCTCCATCCGGCTGGATGACCTAACGGATGGAGCTGCCTACCTGTGTGCTGCGTGGGAGAACTGTGCTACCAGCTACTGTTTGTTTGTGTGTGACTATTTATGTCAGTGTGTAAATGAAACCGAAGGAGGCCTCGGGGATGCGTCTCCCACGTGACGGTGGGTCTGCTCTGTGCGTGCAGAATAAGATAATGGACAAGGGGTTCTGCTGTGACTCCTACAATGCTGTCACTGAGCGTGGAAAGTGTACATCTTAATTTATTTTCGAATGAACACCAAAAAAACAACAAAAGATCAACGAACGTAAAGTTCTGCAGGGCTATACACCTACTGTGCAAAAACAAGATCACACAAACTCAGGTGGAAAACAGGCTGCCTAAGTATGATTCCCAATCAGAGACAACGATAGACAGCTGCCTCTGATTGGGAACCATACCCGGCCAACAAAGAAATAGAAAACTAGAATGCCCACCCAAATCACACCCTGACCTAACCAAATAGAGAAATAAACAGGCTCTCTAAGGTCAGGGCGTGACACTGAGAGGTTCACCCTGAAAGACAGATGAACAGACTTCATTTACAAGTAAAGGTAGGCCTGAATGCATTTTTCTTTGGAATTTGCGTATTAGGCTAGTGTTGAAAGAACAGGACCATAGACAACTTCCCCTTGATGCATTTGACTTATCAAGCAAAAATTTGGTTTCGATGAGACACTTTTTTGATATTTTGAACTGCATTTTTCAGTCATTTAGATTGTTGATATGGACATTTGCTTATATACAGTTGAAGTCGGAAGTTTACATACACAATTATTGACATCATTTGCGTCAATTGGAAGTGTACCTGTGGATGTATTTCAAGGCCTACCTTCAAACTCAGTGCCTCTTGCTTGGCATCATGGGAAAATCAAAAGAAATCAGCCAAGACCTCAGAAAAAATATTGTAGACCTCCACAAGTCTGGTTCATCCTTGGGAGCAATTTCCAAACGCCTGAAGGTACCACGTTCATTTGTACAAACAATAGTAAGCAAGTATTAACACCATGGGACCACGCAGCCGTCATACCGCTCAGGAAGGAGATGTGTTCTGTCTCCTAGAGATGAACGTACGTTGGTGTGAAAAGTGCAAATCAATCCCAGAACAACAGCAAAGGACCTTGTGAAGATGCTGGAGGAAACAGGTACAAAAGTATCTATATCCACAGTAAAACGAATCCTATATCGACATAACCTGAAAAGCTGCTCAGCAAAGAAGAAGCCACTGATCCAAAACCGCCATAAAAAAGCCAGACTACGGTTTGCAACTGTACATGGGGACAAAGATTGCACTTTTTGGAGAAATGTCCCATGGTCTGATGAAACAAAAATAGAACTGTTTGGCCATTATGACCATCGTTATGTTTGGAGGAAAAATGGGGAGGCTTGCAAGCCGAAGAACACCATCCCAACCGTGAAGCATGGGGGTGGCAGCATCATGTTGTGGGGGTGCTTTGCTGCAGGAGGGACTGGTGCACTTCACAAAATAGATGGCATCATGAGGCAGGAAAATGATGTGGCTATATTGAAGCAACATCTCAAGACATCAGTCAGGAAGTTAAAGCTTGGTCACAAATGGGTCTTTGAAATGGACAATGACCCGAAAGCATACTTCCAAAGTTGTGGCAAAATGGCTTAAGCACAACAAAGTCAAGGTATTGGAGTGGCCATCACAACACCCTGACCTCAATCCCATAGAACATTTGTGGGCAGAACTGAAAAAGCGTGTGCGAGCAAGGAGGCCTACAAACCTGACTCAGTTTCACCAGCTCTGTCAGGAGGAATGGGCCAAAATTCACCCAACTTATTGTGGGAAGCTTGTGGAAGGCTACCCGAAACGTTTGACCCAAGTTAAGCAATTTAAAGGCAACGCTACCAAATACTAATTAAGTGTTTGTAAACTTCTGACCCACTGGGAATGTGATGAAAGAAATAAAAGCTGAAATAAATCCTTCTCTCTACTATTATTCTGACATTTCACAATCTTAAAATAAAGTGCTGATCCTAACCGACGTAAGAGAGGGAATTGTGAAAAACTGAGTTTAAATGTATTTGGCTAAGGTGTATGTAAACGTCCGACTTCAACTGTATGTGTGTGTGTAATATTTCACATAATGAAATGTGTCCATACTGTATATTGTTTTTTTAGTGCCACCTATTGGTTGTAACTGTGGATGCTTATAGCTGAGCTGAGTTGAGCAGTGTGTCATTTTGTCGAATTATATGAAATATGCCGTCATCGGAGGCTATCGCTTGTGTATCTTGGATACATTGATATTTACATTATTTAATTTTTTTGTCAATTACTGTTAATAGCACCATGTCACAACTTGGACTTAGTCAAGCTTTATTTGTGATTAAATCTACCCAGACACCGACCTGTCACTGCACTACACTGAGGCTATGCAGGTTAGGTCAGAATGCATAACTGCATATGTGTGTGACTGCACTGATCATCTACTCTGATTCCATCCAGTCAGGTCGGGTCCAGCACACCACCAGGAGTTCTGCCAAATACTTTCCCACCACTGTCTCTCTTATCAAACAGACAGACATGGCTGTTCCTCTCCACTGGAACGCAGACACAATCAGAACAGAAAGCTAGATGTGGACGTACATTTATCCTGTCTGTCAACTCAAACTGGAAATGTTTTTAGCGCCTAAGTATCGGGGAAGATCTGCGTTATACCTCAATTGAAATTTAAAGGCAATGTTCCCACATTTGCCCGAGACTGCATTCACGGTAAACGCTGTATATGCCGACTTAATCAGAAATTACCTGTACATTTGAACGCGGATCTTCCGTGATACGGATTGAATCCAGCCCCTAGTGTACTTTAGGTCAATGGGAACTGTCACCTCACGATTAAAGTGCCATGTAGCTACAGTATGCATACAACAGCACCAGGGAGTGTTTGAGTGTTTGAACCAAACACACCCTTTGAGATCTATAAATACAAAGGTTCAGAGAGGTTTCAGGGCCAGGGAAACAGGATGTGCATATAAGGAGTTCCTACACCTGGTTACGGTGTTAATCTATGGATTTCACATGACTGGGCAGGGGGGCAGCCATGGGTGGGGCTGGCTCCCAAGTGGGTGGGCCTATGCACTCCCAAGCCCACCCATGGCTGCGCCCCTGCCCAGTCATGTGAAATCCATAGATTAGGGCCTAATTTATTTATTTAAATTGACTGATTTCTTTATTTAAACTGCAATTTGAAATTATTGCACGTTGCGTTTATATTTGTGTTCCGTATACATTCTGAAGGGAGATTAAATGGTTAACACCATAACCAGGTGTTGGAACTCCATATATGCACATCCTGTTTCCCTGCCCCTGAAAACTCGCTGAACCTTTGTATTTATAGATCTCCCAAGGTGTGTTTGGTTCAAACACTCAAACACTCCCTGGCGCTGTTGTATGCATACTGTAGCTACATGGCACTTTTACCCGTAAGGTGACAGTTCCCATTGACCTAAAGTATCCGTGACTGGGCAATCCGTGACTGGGCAGGGGCGCAGCCATGGCTGGGCCTGGGAGGGCATAGGTCCACCCACTTGGGAGCCAGGCCCACCCACTGGGGAGTTGGCCCAACCAATCAGAATGAGTTTTTGCCCAAAAAAGGGCTTTATTATAGACAGAAATACTCCTAACTTTCATCAGCTGTCTGGGTGGCAGGTCTTAGATGATACCGCAGGTGAAGAAGCAGGATGTGGAGGTCCTAAGCTGGCATGATTACACGTGGTCTCTGCGGTTGTGAGGCCGGTTGGACGTACTGCCAAATTCTCTAAAATGACATTGGAGGCGGCTTATGGTAGAGAAATTAACATTAAATTCTCTGATGGACATTCCTGCAGTCAGCATGCCAATTGCACGCTCCCTCAAAACTTGAGACGTCTCTGGAATTGTTGTGTCACAAAACTGCAAATTTTAGAGTGGCCTTTTATTGTACCCTGCACAAGGTGTACCTGTGTAATGATCATGCTGTTTAAACAGCTTCCTGATATGCTACACCTGTCAGGTGAATGGATTATCTTGGCAAAGGAGAAATGCTCACTAACAGGGATGTAAACAAATTTGTACACAGGAATAAGCTTTTTGTGAGTATGGAACATTTCAGGGATCTTTTATATAAGCTCATGAAACATGGGACCAACACTTTACATGTTGCGTTTATATTTTTGTAACATATTAAGTTTCACCTAATACAGAAACTTCATTAATTGCAAGACATTTTAATATGTAATAAATAGTGGTGTAAAGTACTTAAGTAAAAAATACTTTAAAGGACTAATGTAGTTTTTTGGAGTATCCATACTTTGCTTTACTATTTAAAGTAAAGTACTTTACTTTACTATATTCCAACAGAAAATTATGAACATCCCTGGTCATCCCTACTGCCTCTGATCTGGCGGACTCACTAAGCACATGCTTTGTTTGTAAATTATGTTGTGTTGAAGGGTGCCCCTGGCAATCCGTACATTAGCAAGTAAATGGTGCCGTCTGGTTTGCTTAATATAAGGAATTTGAAATTATTTATGCTTTTACTTCTGACACTTAAGTGTATTTGAGCAATTACATTTACTTTTGATACTTAAGTATATTTAAAACCAAATACTTTTAAACCTTTACTCAAGTAGGATTTTACTGGGTGACTTCCACTGTTACTTGAGTCATTTTCTATATCATTACTTTTACCCAAGTACTTTTCTCACCACGGGTAATAAACTGTAATAAAGCATGGAAGTCACGTAGGTGTAGGTGTGATTCTTCATAAGCTGTAAAGTAATCAAAGATAAAGGATCTCTGTGTCTATACACACACACAGGCACATGCACACCCACACAAACACATGCACAAATACGCGCACACATAGAAAAATGCAAAAACACACACACACACACTGTTACGTATCATTAAGACACACAGAGAGTGGGAGAATTCCAGGGAGATGGTGTGACTTGCGTAAGAGCAGTTTGGTATGACAGCTCTGATGTGAAACACGGTAACTGCATTAGGTGGCCTACGTAGACAAGGGTATGTCTAATTGTTCCGAAGACATGTGGACAATATGTCTATCTGAAACATATGTCTCTCTGCAACCAATTGACTCTGTTTGGTTGCATGTCAAACCTTCTGTATTCTCATTGGTTTCCTATTAAAATGAAAGTGTGGAAATCTGTTATTCTACTCTTAATGTGAGTCACTGACATTCCAGGGGAATCAGATCAAATCAAATCAAGCTTTATTTATATAGCACTTTTCAGACATGGATGCAACGCAGTTCACTTAACAGGAAAAAAAACTAATTTAAAAAAACTATATAAATATTCACTACACAAAAAACACCACAGGATTTTAAAAAAAACTAAAGAGTAATAATAAAAACCAAAAGACTAAAAAACACCCTAAGGAAGATATGACTCAGAAAGCAAGATTGATGTGATGGGAGGAGAGGAGAATAGAACAGAGATTAGTTATTATTTAAAGTTTAAGTCCTTGTGCTGACTGGTTCCTTACAATTCTCAGGGTCAAGGCTTCCCCCGGATTAACATTTGAATGTCAGGTGTTTAATATCTTTTTTTTTTTAAGTGAGTTGCATGAAAGATCACCTGTCAGGGCAAAGGCGATCCGTTCTGTATAAAGCAATGGTAAGAATTTCGACATCATTCTATTAGAAAAAATGTGATTCAATTAAAATTCTAATAATGGCCTAATTTCTACTATGTGTAAAGGAGCTGTAGCTGTAACCTCCAGTATTCTTGACTGAAACTGAAAACCATGTTTCTCCAGAAAGTGGGGTTGTGTCACAAATGGAACCCTATTCCCTTTGTAGTGCACTACTTTTGACCAGGGCCCATAGGGGGGAATAAGGTGCCATTTGGGACACCCTGGGAGTCAATCAGTAGTGAGACATCCACCATGACCCTGACAAGCCCTGACCCAGCTAACAGACCAGGGCACTGAGTAACATGTGGGACTGCTCTTACTCCTGTCACAGGTCCATCTGGACCAAATCAAATCAGAATCAGGAGCAATTTCTCCCTCCTGCCCACCCTCCTGGGTTCAAAGCAAAATAAGCAGGAGGTAGTTGAGATCATGTTACACCTCTTTTACCACAAGCCAAAAGCTTTCGTTAACTGCACCGATGAGTTTCAGGTTGGTACTGAAGATTGAAATCCCAATAGATCAGAAGGAATGTCAACAACGGCACATTTGGCAATGGTTGTCTGAGGGGACGGAATGTGCAGCATATCTGCTATGCATCTTTATGGTGGAGAAATGTTGCAAGGGAAAAAGTTATTCAACGTTGGTTGTGGTAGCTACGTTGGTCGATTCCCAAAAAATGCTGTGAATGTGATACTATATGGTATGTGTGAGTTGAGCTCCACAAACAGTGAAACCCTGGCTCTCTGGCGTTTTTTGGCTCGGGTGGCGTACACGAGCCCTGGCACGGTTCCTCCCCTTTGACTCTGGCAGGCCACATGCTGCGTTTTGGCTGCACCCCTTCACCACTCCTCCACCAGCCAGCTCCAGTGAGCTCCAGGAATTCCCGTTGTCACTTCCTTTGGAGAGGGCTAGTAAACACCAGCCCCGGGTTCAAATGCTATTTGAATTCATTTCAAATACTTTAGCAGGGCTTGATTGAGCTTGCATGGTACAATGGATTAGTCCGAAAAGTGTAAACCTCGCCCATTTGGCACACCAGACAGGCTAAAGCAAACTTTTTTTGAACAATTTAAACAAGTATTTGAAGCCAGGTCTGGCGAACACAGAGCTGGATGGAGAACAGAGATGGTGCGAAGTACACTACTGATGTAGGGCATGATGAGGCCTTTTTTATACAGGGTGAGGCTTATTCAATATAGTTTCCATTCATTTATTGAACTTTGACTCTGCACTTGCTGAGTTTGACAATTAAAATGTCCTTTTTGTTTTATACTCCTTCTTGGAAATGTATTTGAATTTATTTCAATTATCAGAAAAATATCAGTGTATGTTGGTTGTCTTTTTGTCCATAGCATTGTTGAAGTTTGGTCAAAATAATCATTTGAACTTAATTGTAAGCGTTACTTGGGCTCAGACTACCTGTTGAATGTTGACAGTCCCTCACACTAACTCCACAACAACCAGCTACCCCAGATTCCAAACTATCCCTCCCAAAAGCTTTATAAATCTCCTTTGATGTTTTGTAGGGCTAGAGAGGGGCCTCAAGTCTCAACCTCAGGGCTTGGACAAACACAAGCAGTCTCCCCTCACACTGCTCCCACTCCCTCCATCCTTCCCCAGCCAAAAAAATACCTCCGTCTTCTCTTTTTTTTTTTTACAAGTCAACTTGTGCCTATTTCTTTCTGTGCATTGTGTGTCTCTGAATGCATTACGTAAGCGCGCGGCTCTGTTCTGGCATGAGAGCGCTAGTTGAATTACTGCGGCAGATGGCAGAGCCCCCATTCAGGGCCGCACCGTGCCAACATTCCAGGTCACATGTCCCTCGCTCCGCACAAAAGAACCCAGGAAGTGGACATGAATGCCCCCCCAGTGTGGCGTGGGGAGCTCAGAGCCCCAATCTGAGCTATCAATCACACCGTACTTGTTGATGCCTGGCCGTGCTGCCTGCCTGCCTGTCTGTCTCTCTGCCTGCCTGTCTACCTGCCCGTCTGTCTACCTGTTTGTCTGCATGTCTCTCTGTCTGCAGCAGTTGCCTGCCCACCTGTCCGTCGGTCGGTCGGCCTGCCTCGTCTGTCTCTTTCACTGGGACTCCAGCTTTGCCTCTCTCTCTCAACCTTTTGTCGTGGAATGTGTATCTGTGTCTTAAATCCCCGAGGGAATATTTGGAAAGTTGTCGTTTTTTCATTGATGCTGTGTTTAACAGTTGTTTGATTGCTTTACCTCACTTGTAGACAGATTTTTACTTTTAAAAAGTTGCCGATAGAAGTGGTATACTAAACAGGACTATTTTTCAGGGATGTTTTATCGTGAAACTTTTGGACCAATTTTGGACTATGCCACAATGTCAGTGTATGGTTAACTAAGGAAGGTCGTCAAATAACATATGTGTTGTTGAGTGTCTCAAAGGTGTTCTGATTGAAGCGGTGAAAGAAATGTTCACTTGATGAACCAACCTCCACCTCACACATCACTTCCTGGTGGCTGGTTGAGTGTCAAGAGGTCGGAGGTTGTATTTCTAATGTGAGCGGGGAGTTACACGGACATTTCTACCCTCAGCACAAAAGCCTCCTCTGTCTAGCTCCTCGCGGCGATCACGCAGCGTAGCCACGGCCCTCTGAGAACACAGCTCAGCGCATGACAAAGTGTTTCCTCCCAGGAGAGCTTATACCTCCACAGCCACTTCCACTCTTGTGCTTTTGCTCATTGAAACAGGGAAATCCTTGTCGGCGATAGAGGTTTGGAAAATCAGCATCCTGTGACCTCTTCTACTGAATTTATTTGGAGTAAAATATAACTCAATAGGACACAGATAATCCAGATGAGAGAGAGAACCCACTGGGCGCAGACGTCAATTCAATGTCTGCTCCACGTTGGCTCGACGTAATTTCATTGAAATGACGTGGGAACAAAATGTTGAGTCAACCAGTGTGTGCTCAGTGGGAGGTGTCCCATGGTGAGAGATGTGTAGGTTTAAGGTCACACAGCAGCAACAAGTCTCTGCCTCAAGGTGCACAATTTAGGACACCCTTAGCCTTACACCTCACAGGAGGGTTGACGATTGACTCAAGGGGGCATGAGGCTTGATGCTGAGGGTGTCCTAAAATGTACACCGTACTCCTTCTGGCTGTGGCTTTTTATGACCGTGACTCATAATGCACCTACGCACCTCCATAGCTTTGTCCCAATAACGACCCCGCTGTCATTTGCAGTTATTCATACAGAGACAGAGGAAATCCCATCCATGACTGAGCCACTGATGATGACCTGACAAATCTTACTGATGCAGCCACACTGCAACTCCATTGCCAGCTCTGGTTCTGTGCAGCTGTCTATTTGCACAAAGCCCAGCCTGTTAGGTAAGGAAGAGCCAGCAGGACTCGAATGTACCCCCTCCAACACCCCTCGCCTCTCCCCCTCCCTCCTCCCTCTCTGTCCCCTCATCTCTCTCTCTCGCTCTCTCTCTGCCCCCTCCACTCATTACCCACATGCCAAGCTACTTGCCAAGTGGGCAGCTGTCGGTATGGGTGGCGGAGAGTGATCGCTTGTGAGGGGCGAGAGAGTTGAGCTGGGTTCCTTTCTATTCTCGCATTCTCTTTTTCAGGCTTTTGTTTTCCCTAACACAAACCACAGGGCTTAGAAAGGAGTGAGAGGGACACTGACATGAGAATATCACAGTCATAATGTCAACGCTCAGAAAGACATAAAAGCATGCCTTTTCTCTCTCTCTCTCTCTCTCTCTCTCTCTCTCTCTCTCTCTCTCTCTCTCTCTCTCTCTCTCTCTCTCTCTCTCTCTCTCTCTCTCTCTCTCTCTCTCTCTCTCTCTCTCTCTCTCTCTCTCTCTCTCTCTCTCTCTCTCTCTCTCTCTCTCTCTCTCTCTCTCTCTCTCTCTCTCTCTCTCTCTCTCTCTCTCTCTCTCTCTCTCTCTCTCTCTCTCTCTCTCTCTCTCTCTCTCTCTCTCTCTCTCAAGAAGGATCTAATTTATAGCACAATTATTCCTATTAGTTGGAATTATGAGATGTGTAAGGCACAGGCAGGCACTGTTAGTCTACTGTAGCAGTGCTGTAATGTAAACCCGGTACCTAATAAAATAACACATGCTTTTAACATGAACAGAAAATCCCATGCTACTCGTCAAATCTTTTCCTGTTCACTTTGATGTTGTCCGGGAGTGTTTTAATCAGACTATAAAAGTGTTTTAAGATATTAACAAGCATCTGTCACGTAATAATCTCGAGCCCTGACAAAGACACAGACCACATAAGAAGAGCAGTGTGGTGGTATTTCCTCCAGGCCTGGGCTACCCTGTCATATCATACAGTATTGTATACAGTACCAGTCAAAAGTTTGGACACACCTACTCACTCAAGGGTTTTTCTTTATTTTAAATATTTTCTACATTGTAGAATAATAGTGAAGACATCAAAACTATTAAAAAACACATATGGAATCATGTAGTAACCCAAAAAGTGTTTAACAAATCAAAATATATTTTAGATTTTACATTCTTCAAAGTAGCCACCCTTTGCCTTGATGACAGCTTTGCACACTCTTGGCATCTCTCAACCAGCTTCACCTGGAATGCTTTTCCAACCGTCTTGAAGGAGTTCCCACATATGATGAGCTGCTTTTCCAACTCATCCCAAACCATCTCAATAGGGTTGAGGTTGGGTGATTGTGGAGGCCAGGTCATCTGATGCAGCACTCCATCACTCTCCCTCTTGGTCAAATAGCCCTTACACAGCTTGGAGGTGTGTTGGGTCATTGTCCTGTTGAAAAATAAATGATAGTCCCACTAAGCGCAAACCAGATGGGATAGCGTATTGCTGCAGAATGTTGTGGTCGCCATGCTGGTTAAGTGTGCCTTGAATTTTAAATAAATCACAGCCATTGTCACCAGCAAAGCATCCCCACACTGTCAGGACCCGGTTACGAACTCGGGTCTCTGGTGTGAGAAACAGTCACTTAGTAAACTGAGCCACTAATAGTCGGCAGAACCCAGAAGATGAGGCAGACACAGCAGTACTTGAGACAGAGATTTAATAAAGAAAAAAGGAAAAGATCTTCAGGCAAAAAATATAAATCCACAACGTCAAAAGTAATTCCAAGAGAAAAAATGTATATCCTCCAAGACACAAGGAAAATCCACAAAGTGGTAAGAACAGCAGGGAAAAAACAAACCTCAAAAGAATAATCAAAAATAAACAAGAACAAAACCAGAGTACCTCAAGAAAATCCAACTGGAGAAACAAATGTTCACAGCATGGCTGGGGCAGGGTGCTAACATTCAAACACAGAGCAAAGAACTGAGGAACACTAAGGGTTTAAATACATTCAAGGGAAATGAGGCACAGGTGCAAATAATAACTGGAACAAGGGAAAAAACAAAAGGGTCAAAAAAGCACAATGGGGGCATCTAGTGACCAAAACCTGAACAATCCTGGCCAAATCCTGACAGAATCCCCCCTAGGAACGGCTCCTGACGTTCCTACCAGCCTTCTCAGGGTGGAGGGCCCTGAACTGAAGAATGAGGTCAGGGTCCAGTATGTCTTTGGCAGGAACCCAGGAGCGCTCCTCGGGACCGTAGCCTTCCCAGTCCACCAGATACTGCCAGGACCGCTGCACCCGGCGGGAATCCAGTATCCGATGGACGGTATAAGCCGACTGGCCTCCGATGACACGGGGCGGAGGGGGAGGTCTGCCTGCCGCGATAAGGGGAGAAAAAACAACAGGTTTTAATAAAGAAATGTGAAACGTGGGATTAATCTTAAGGGATCTGTGTAAGTGCAGGCGATAAGTAACGGGATTCACTCTCCTGGCAACCTTAAAGGGACCGATGTATTTCTGGGACAGCTTGCGAGACTCCACCCATAGCGGTAAGTTCTTTGTTGAGAGCCAGACTCTCTGGCCGAGGCGCAGGGTAGGCCCGGGACGGCGACATCTGTACCGCTGTGAGGAACGCAGATGATTAAGACGGGTCTTCTTCCACGTAAGCCGACAGCGTCTGATGAACCTCAAGGCTGAAGGCACTCTGACTTCTGCCTCCTGGTCCGGGAACAATGGAGGGGCATAGCCAAACTGACACTCGTGCGGGGACATACCAGTGGAGGAGGAGCGCAAGGTGTTGTGCGCGTACTCGGCCCAAACAATGAAGGATGACCATGTGGACGGGTTGTTGGAGACCATACATCTGAGGTTGGTTTCCAGCTCTTGATTCATCCTCTCGGTTTGGCCGTTGGACTCCGGGTGGTACCCTGAAGATAGACTGGCAGTGGCCCCTATGAGTTGGCAGAAGGCCTTCCAAAACCTTGAGGCGAACTGGGGACCTCTGTCGGAAACCATATCTTGAGGAATGCCGAAGACTCGGAATGGTTAATTTCCAACTCAGCCGTTTCCTTGGCAGAAGGTAACTTAGTCAAGGGGACGAACCTGGCCGCCTTAGAAAACCTGTCGATGATGACTAGGATAGTAGTATTACCATGGGACGGAGAAAGGCCAGTAATAAAGTCCAACGAGATATGGGACCAGGGTCGGTGGGGAATAGATAAAGGGTGAAGGAGTCCTTGAAGGCGGAGGTGAGAAGATTTGCCCTGGCAGCACACGGGACAGGCCTTGACGAAAGTGGCAACGTCTTCTTTTATGGTGGGCCACCAGAACTTTCGCTGGATGAACTCCAAGGTGCGACCTACGCCCGGGTGACAGGTGAGGCAAGAGGAGTGCCCCCACAGAAGGACCTGGGTCCTCGCTGCCTTGGGAACAAACAACCAATTGACAGGACCTCCTTTAGGACCCGGTTCGATGGCTTGAGCTCGTTTCACGGTATCCTCAACTTGCCACGAGATCGGAGCCACGATCTTAGCGGCAGGAAGGACAGGCATGTCAGTATCTTCTCGAATGGCAGGAGCGTAGACTCGTGACAAGGCGTCCGGTTTGAGATTCTTCGACCCGGGCCTATAGGTGAGGATAAACTGGAATCGATTGAAGAAAAGAGACCATCGAGCTTGTCTAGAGTTCAACCGCTTCGCCTGCTGGATATACTCCAGATTTTTGTGGTCCGTAAGCACTTGAAACGGTTGAGAAGCCCCCTCGAGCCAGTGTCTCCATTCCTTCAATGCCATCTTAACCGCTAGGAGTTCACGATCCCCCACATCGTAGTTCCTCTCGGCCGGGGTAAGCCGGTGAGAGAAGAAGGCGCAAGGGTGAAGCTTCTTGTCTTCACCCCTCTGAGACAGGACAGCTCCAACACCAACCTCTGATGCGTCTACCTCCACCACAAAAGGTTCATCCGCAGTCGGTAGTGTCAGGATGGGAGCAGAGAGGATGCGCTGCTTGAGTCCTTGGAAGGCCGTCTCAGCTTCTTTTCCCCACAGAAACCCTGCGTTGTGAGAAACAGTCACTCTCACACACGTTTACAGATGCACAATTGAGAGCATCCTGTCGGGCTGTTTCACCACCTGGTACGGCAAATGAAGGCCAGCATCCCAGATTCGCCTCTTCACTGCTGACGTTGAGACTGGTGTTTGGCGGGTACTATTTAATGAAGCTGCCAGTTGAGGACTTGTGAGGGATCTGTTTCTCAAACTAGACAGTCTAATGTAACCGTCCTCTTGCTCAGTTGTGCACCGGGCCTCCCACTCGTCTTTCTTTTCTGGTTAGAGCCAGTTTGCACTATTCTGTGAAGGGAGTAGTACACAGCGTTGTACGAGATCTTCAGTTTCTTGAAAATTTCTCGCATGGAATAGCCTTCATTTTTCAGAACAAGAATAGGCTGACGAGTTTCAGAAGAAAGTACTTTGTTTATGGCCATTTTGAGCTTGTAATCGAACCCACAAATGCTGATGCTCCAGATACTCAACTAGTCTAAAGAAGTCCAGTTTTATTGCTTCTTTTAATCAGGACAACAGTTTTCAGCTGTGCTAACATAATTGCACAAGGGTTTTCTAATGATCAATTAGCCTTTTAAATTGATTACCTTGGATTAGCTAACACAACGTGCCATTGGAACACAGTAGTGATGGTTGCTGATAATGGGCCTCTACGCCTATGTAGATATTCCATTAAAAATCTGCCGTTTCCAGCTACAATAGTAATTTACAACATTAACAATGTCTACACTGTATTTCTGATCAATTTTATGTTATTTTAATGGACAAAAATAATTTGCTTTTCTTTCAAAAACAAGGACATTTCTAAGTGACTCTAAACTTTTGAACAGTAGTGTATATCCATTGATTATTGAAGAATATAACTTATAAATGCCTCATGACCTTAGTTCAACTGTCACACTCCATGAGAACCCAAAATACAAGCTTGTTTTTCTCCAGTGTCTGGAAACATTGTAAATGTTTTTACATTGTAAATGTAAAAAGCCTCATAACATGCTCATAACCTGAAACCCCACCTCTTTAAGGAATACCTAGGATAGGATAAAGTAATCCTTCTAACCCCCCCCCCTTAAAAGAGTTAGATGCACTATTGTAAAGTGGTTGTTCCACTGGATATCATAAGGTGAATGCACCAATTTGTAAGTCGCTCTGGATAAGAGCGTCTGCTAAATGACTTAAATGTAAAATGTAATGCTCAAAACCATAATTTTGGCATCGTGGATGGTCAGTCCTTGCATCCATAGCTCTGTCTATTAATCTGAGAGTGGTTACATTTCTCCAGGCCCATCCCTCAGCTTTTTACCAAAACAGAGGCGGGGTGTCCGTTTTGTTATTGTTTCATCTGTGGATTTGCCCTTTAAACAGCTGCATATTATCAAGATATCAAAGTGTCAACAACAAAAGGTAAACAATAGGCCAATGCAGCACATGGCATTCATTTTTCACATGTAAATATAACTTTTCAGTCGGGCTCAAAGCATGCCGTTCCATGAGCGCAGCATTTTCTTTCAACTCAAATCAATGAGCCCAATCAGTCCGCCATGACAACAGAATCATAAACAACAGAGCAAGGCTGGCTAATAAGTCCTTCGTTTTGGGGTTATGCTCAGGTAAAACAATTTGGCTACTCTATATTTCCATATTTCAAAGTCCTATTGTTGAAGATCAAGGGGTATAACATTTATTGGAATGACTGGAATTCTGATACTTTGGTTTTTAATGTAAAGATATAATTTAATCGTATTATTATGTGTAGTAGAAAGCGATGGGTTAGAAGAAGCCTACATAACCAACCCATAAAGTAAAATTGAACATCCATATATGGCCAGCTATGTAAACTTTAACATTGATTTATCCTGAAATAGATGTCGTTCAATTGGTAACTTACATTTTTTGTCTTCTTCTAATGCCTCTTCAGGGGAAAGGAATCTAAAAGTAACTGAATGTAATCCGATTACGTTACTGAGTTTGGGTAATCCAAAAGTTACGTTACTGATTACAATTTTGGACAGGTAACTAGTAACTGTAACGGATTCCTTTTAGAAAGTACCCTGCCCAACCCTGAGTACAGGTGCATCAAAGCTGGGACAGAGAGACTGAAAAACAGCTTCTATCTCAAGGCCATCAGACTGATAGCCATCACTAGCCGGCTACCACCCATTCACTCAACCTTGCACCTTAGAGGATGCTGCCCTATATACATAGACATGGAATCACTGGTCACTTTAATAATGTTTAGATACTGCCTTATTCCTTTGTTATGTATATACTGTATTATATTCTACTGTATTGTAGTCAATGCCACTCCGACATTGCTCGTCCTAATATTTACATATTTCTAAATTCCATTCTTTTACTTTTAGATTTGTGTGTATTGTTGTGAATTGTTAGATACCACTGCACTGTTGGATCTAGGAACACAGGCACTTTGCTACATCCGCAATATGTGTGAATCCGTTATCAGTTTAATGGGCCAATCAACAGTTAAAACAATAACAAGCATCCATTCTTTATAATCCACACAATAATAACATTTCCTGTTGCTGCAGGATTATTTTCCTGCTGTAGCAAACTGGCTCAAATGAAGATCCTACATCTGTATTTAAAGGAAATCAGATTCAGTCGCGTGTGTCTGCAGGCATCCATGACTTTGTTGAACTGGTGAGCAAGCCGGGCTGAGGGGGTGAGTGCTTTCTATTTGATCACATGTTTCACTTAAGCCCCGCGTTCTGCTCCCCTAATAGGAAACAAGGTATCTGTAAACAGTGGAAGGTGGCCTACTTGTTACATGGGCATGTGCTCTTCTCTGCCCTGCTCTGTTTGGACGACTGCCATGCCCCTAGTGAACCAACCAACCACTCTACCAGAGCCAAATTGGCACTCTGTCCAGTATGTGCACTGTTTGACTTTCCCTGTAGCCACAAAGATCCCTGAAACACCACTGTTGTGACTGAATGATGAGGATGATTGAGTGACTGAGACAAGGTACTAGCCTCATGATTCTGATAATGGAATGAAGGGCTCGATTCTGTTACTTGTTTTACCAAGTATGTTGGTGCATGGAGGTTGGTTTCTGTCGGGAGAGGTGACCTGACCTGAACAAGAGGAAGTATCTGTTAACAGGTATACAGAACATAACATCCCCTTGCACGGCACATGGTATGCAGAGTGCAAATCAAATCAATATTTCTATAGTATTTTTATTGTATGATACAGATATATTTAACACAGTGGGATATCTGTTACACAATGCTCTAAGAAATCAACAAAAACATTCCATCTGTTCTCTGGGTCCATTATTGTCAGTGTTGATTGACTCTGTCTGGACCATTGGCTGGGTGCAATATGTCTGCAGCCATTATGAAGCTATAAGGGCCTATTCTCTGAAACAATGAAGCTGTTCTGTTTCTCTCTTCCTGGGGAATGAGGACAAACTTCCTATTGCCTGAAGTTATGCTGCTAATTTTCAGTAGATTCCCAGTAGACCCACTTCCTCTCCTCTGCCAGTACTGTCACAATTCACTTTCTCACAGTCAATGGAGTGTCTCAGCTACAAATCAGGTTAAGTTGGATGTCTGACTGCTAATGGACCCTGGCCCTTCCCGCCCCCTTCGTCCTATTAGAATAACTTCCAATCCATTTCTGTCATTGCCAGACATGAGTTCAAAGGTCACCATTAAATGAATTAAGGACATATTTTGGTAGCCACTGGCTTTCTATCAGACTTTATGATCAATAGTATGTTGTGCGTGTTTCCGGGATCTCTTTCAAGAACAATATACATTCTTATACCCCTCAATACATCTACAATAGCTCTACCAGGATATCGGACAACTTGCTTGGAAATCTGCATTGTTTACATTACAGAGGTTCATTCTCTGTCGTATATTGTAATGAAGAACGGAAAATCAAATAAAATCACACTTTATTAGTCACATACAACAGGTGTAAACCTTACAGTGAAATGCTTACTTACAAGCCCCTAACCAATAATGCAATTTAAAAAATACAAATAAGAATAAGAAATAAAAGTTGCAAGTAGTTAAAGAGAAGCAGTAAAATAACAATCGCGAGACTACATACAGGGGGTACCGGTACAGAGTCAATGTGCGGGGGCACCAGTTAGTCGAGATAATTGAGGTAATATGTACATGTAGGTAAAGTTATTAAAGTGACTATGCATAGATAATACAACAGAGAAGCAGCAACGTTCAAGAAGGGGGTGGGGGGGCAATGAAAATAGTCTAGGTAACCATTTAATTAGATGTTCAGGAGTCTTATGGCTTGGGGGTAGAAGCTGTTTAGAAGCCTCTTGGGCCTAGACTTGGCACTCCAGTACCGCTTGCCGTGCGGTAGCAGAGACAACAGTTTATGACTAGGGTGGCTGGAGTCTTTGTCAATTTTATTTATTTTTTTCTTCCTCTGACACCGCCTGGTATATAGGTTCTGGATGGAAGGAAGATTGGCCCCAGTGATGTACTCGGCCGTATGCACAACCCTCTGTAGTGCCTTGCGTTCGGAGGCCGAGCAGTTGCCATACCAGGCAGTGATGCAACCAGTCAGGATGCTCTCGATGGTGCAGCTGTAGAACCTTTTGAGGATCTGAGGACTCATGACAAATCTTTTCAGTCTCCTGAGGGGGAATAGGTTTTGTCGTGCCCTCTTCACGACTGTCTTGGTATACTTGGACCATGTTAGTTTGTTGGTTATGTGGACACCAAGGCTCTTGACCTGCTCCACTACAGCACCATCGATGAGAATGGGGGTGTGCTCGGTCCTCCTTTTCCTGTAGTGCACAATCATCTCCTTTGTCTTGATCACATTGAGGGAGAGGTTGTTGTCCTGGCACCACACAGCCAGGTTTCTGACCTCCTTATAGGCTGTCTCGTCATTGTCGGTGATCAGGCCTACCACTGTTGTGGCATCGGCAAACTTAATGATGGTTTTGGAGTCGTGCCTGGCCGTGCAGTCATGAGTGAACAGGGAGAGGGAGGTGTTCAGTCCCAGGGTCCTTAGCTTATTGATGAGCTTTGAGGGCACTGTGGTGTTGAACGCTGAGCTGTAGGCAATGAATAGCATCCTCACATAGGTGTTCCTTTTGTCCAGGTGGGATAGGGCAGTGTGGAGTGCAATAGAGATTGCATCACCTGTGGATCTGTTAGGGCGGTATGCAAATTGGAGTGGGTCTAGGGTTTCTGGGATAATGGTGTTGATGTGAGCCATGACCAGCCTTTCGAAGCACTTCATGGCTACAGATGTGAGTGCTATGGGTCGGTAGTCATTTAGGCAAGTTACCTTAGTGTTCTTGGGCACAGGGACTACGGTGGTCTACTTAAAGCATGTTGGTATTACAGTCTCGGACAGGGAGAGGTTGAAAATGTCAGTGAAGACACATGCAAGTTGGTCAGCGCATGCTCGCAGCACCCGTCGTGTTAATCCGTCTGGCCCTGCGGCCTTGTGAATGTTTACCTGTTTAAAGGTCTTACTCACATTGGCTGCGGAGAGCGTGATCACACAGTCGTCCGGAACAGCTGGCGCTCTCATGCATGTTTCAGTGTTATTTGCCTTGAAGCGAAATAGTTTTGCTCGTCTGGTAGGCTTGTGTCACTGGACAGCTCTCGGCTGTCCTTCCCTTTGTAGTCTGTAATGGTTTGCGAGCCCTGACACATCCGACAAGCATCAGAGCCGGTGTAGGAGGATTCGATCTTAGTCATGTATTGACACTTTGCCTGTTTGATGGTTCGTCAGATTTCTTATATGCTTCCGGGTTGAAGTCCCGCTCCTTGATAGCAGCAGCCTTTAGCTCAGTGTGGATGATGCCTGTAATCCACGGCTTCTGGTTGGGGTATGTACGTACTGTCACTGTGGGGACGATGCACTTATTGATGCATTGATGCATCGATGCACTTATTGATGAAGTCAATGACTGATGTGGTGTACTCCTCAATGTCCTAGGAAGAATCCAGGAACATATTCCAGTCTGTTCTAGCAAAACAGTCCTGTAGCTTAGCATCTGCTTCATATGACCACTTTTTTATTGACAGAGTCACTGGTGCTTCCTGCTTTCATTTTTGCTTGTAAGCAGGAGGATAGAATTATGGTCAGATTTGCCAAATAGAGGGCGAGGCAGAGCTCTGTGTGTGGAGTAAAGGTGGTCTAGAGTTTTTTTCCCTCTGGTTGCACATTTAGATATTTGGTTAAACAGATTTAAGTTTCCCTGCATTAAAGTCCGCGGCCACTAGGAGCGCCGCCTCTGGATGAGCGTTTTCCTGTTTGCTTATGGCGGAATACAGCTCATTGAGTGCGGTATAGTGCCAGCATCAGTCTGTGGTGGTATGTAGACAGCTACAAAAAATACAGATGAAAACTCTCTAGGTAGATAGTGTGGTCTACAGCTTATCATGAGATACTCTACCTCAGGCGAGCAAAACCTTGAGACTTCCTTAGATATCGTGCACCAGCTGTTGTTTACATATATGCGTAGTCCGCCACCCCTTGTCTTACCAGACGCCGCTGTTCTATCCTGCCGATACAGCGTATAACCAGTCAGCTGTATGTTGATAATGTCGTCGTTTAGCCATGACTCTGTGAAGTATAAGATATCACAGTTTTTAATGTCCCGTTGCTAGTTTAATCTTCCTCGTAGGTCTTCCTCGTAATTTTATTTTCCAATGATTGCACGTTAGCTAGAGGAACGGAAGGCAGTAGAGGTTTGTTCGATCGCCTACGAATTCTCAGAAGGCAGCCCGACCGCCTCTTTTTTCTCCGTTGTCTCTTCACACAAATGACGGGGATTTGGGCCTGTTCCCGGGAAAAGTAGTATGTCATTCGGGCTCGTCGGACTCATCAAAGGAAGAAAAAGCTTCTGCCAGTTCGTGGTGAGTAATCGCTGTTCTGATGTCCAGAAGTTATTTTCGGTCATAAGAGACGGTAGCAGCGACATTATGTACATGTTCATTTCTTTTTTACAAACAAAGCAAAAAAAACAAACATAAAAACACAATCGGTTAGGAGCACGTAAAACGTCAGCCATCTTCTCGTCATCCTGGAGCTCGTTGACAGCTCCAGACTTGTTGTCACATTTGCTTTGAAGCTATGGCTGTTTACACTTCCGGCCTGTCACTTAAGGGCAACGTTGTTTTGGTTACGCCGCGGGAGAGGTTATTAAAACTGCACTACCATGAAAATGACATGCTCAAGTTAAACTTGTTCGTTGAGTTCAAACAAGTTTCTCAAACCTGCATAAGTTTAACCCCTCAAAATCACCTAAAGGGTTCGTTAACATAAAGAAATACTACTACCACCACCCAGCTGTGATATAACATACTGAGCTGTCAGTGCTGACTAGTCTGCATTGTGTAGAAATCTTTCTGTTTTTCAGTTGAAGAATGGCTCTGTGGAATTAACTGTAGTCTTGCAGCAGATTACATGAATTAAGACGCTCTCGTTGACCTAATCTCGGATGGAATTCCCCCTTTCCCCTTCCCTCTGTCTGTCTGTCTGTCTGTCTGTCTGTCTGTCTGTCTGTCTGTCTGTCTGTCTGTCTGTCTGTCTGTCTGTCTGTCTGTCTGTCTGTCTGTCTGTCTGTCTGTCTGTCTGTCTGTCTGTCTGATATAATGCCTCCTGAGCATTGATGGACGGACAGACGTACCGACCGACAGCCAGGCAGACAGCAGACCACCTGGGTTCAAATACTATCTGGCTGTCCAGGCAGGCTAAAGCAACCGCTCAAAGTATTTGTAAGATTTCAAATTGTGTTTGAACTTACAAGACAGACAGTCATGAAGTGGAGCAGTGAAGGGAGGAGAGGATATGGGAACCATGAGGGTGGAGACAAAATAAAAACTAGGGAGGGCAAGATTAGACAGAAGAAAATGCAATCCATCCATCACCTGAGTTAGTTAGAAGACCTGTACTGACAGGCAAGGCTATGTGTGATATGGAGACCTCATCCATTTCCAGCATCTCAGCCATCCCTAAGTGGTTATTGGCCTATCTATGTATCTGTGAATGAAATTAGAAAGTGTATAAATAGGGACAGTGTATCCCGTCCAGCCAACCTACGTGAAAACATATACAACAGATGGAGTTTATTTAGAAGGTGTCAAGTCGAGGACAATTCAAAACAATGGTTTATGGTACACTTTGAGTTTATTGGCTGGAGTGAAAAGTAGTCAATTGCAGCAATCTTAAGGAAAGGTCAGATTGCTAACAATGTAAGTAAACTACGTCCTTTCACTTTGGTGAACGTATTTCTCAACTACCAGCATACAAATCCAAGAATCCTTCAAAAAAATAGATATCTGTGTGAATAGATATAATGCTGACTGTGTATGTATTATGTCTCTTTCGTGTATGTATTATGTCTCTTTCGTGTATGTATTATGTCTCTTTAGTGTATGTATTATGTCTCTTTAGTGTATGTATTATGTCTCTTTAGTGTATGTATTATGTCTCTTTAGTGTATGTATTATGTCTCTTTAGTGTATGTATTATGTCTCTTTCGTGTATGTATTATGTCTCTTTAGTGTATGTATTATGTCTCTTTAGTGTATGTATTGTGTCTCTTTAGTGTATGGGCATTAGCCTGGGATGTCTGTAGAAGAGCACACTGCCTCGTGCGGTGCTCTTTGTCCCATGGGAACTCCAAGTAACTATGCATGTGGTGAGAGGGGACATGGGACAGACAGGAACTAAACCCTAGCCCCTACATAGGGACACAAACACAGACACGCACACCACACACACATATACATTAAGACACCCTGAAAAAAAAAATGTCACATACTATTTACTATTATTGGTAAAAATACCCTTGCTGCATGTAATCATATACAGAAACATGATCCTGGTCCCCAACATCTCTAACCTCTCATTAGTACCAGGCACCACAGCCTGCTCAGTGCTCCGTCACATATCTAAACCAGGGGCAATGAGTACTCAGATATGAGGGGGAAACGTTTTGGATCAACACACTACCTACTGTACCACAGGCCCACAAGATCTTAAGGACCTATGTCGCTTTCTCAAGAGTAAAGCTGGGTGGATCTGGAGCCATGCACCACCTATAGACAGACATTGCAAACTGTTGAAGGAGCTCAATGGCTAACTGCTCTCTTATCTGTTATGTCCCATTTGAATCGCAGTGTGTGCTGTGGGTGTGTTTGGTCATATCCTATTGAGTGTACAGGTACTGTACAATACCTACATTATTCACCATTGCAGTCACATACAGTACATAAAACGCTGCACGTATAAAATAAGGAAAATCGGTTTGTGGTGGTAAATAGACGGTATTAGCTCTTTGGTTGCTAAGGGGATTCCCCAGCCTGGACAAAGCACACTGTACATGTTTCCATATGGAAAGTCTATGGGCCTGCAGGGCCCCTGATTTGCCATTTAGCCTGCGGCCCTAATGACAGCATATTTTCCCTACATACAGTGTACACTATTTTTGATCATATCCCTATGGGAGCTGGTCAAAAGCAGTGCACTATATAGGGAAGAGAATGGAATGTCGCCGGAGGGGATGGCTGATGTTTTACATGCTCATAACCAATTGTGCTATTTAGTTTTTTTGCAATTTTTGTAACTTGTTTCTTTACTTATTTTGTACATAATGTTGCTGCTACCATCTCTTATGACCGAAAATAACTTCTGGACATCAGAACAGGGATTACCCACCTTGGACTGTAAGAAAAAAATTGATTTAACGAGTCCGACGCGAAGGACATACCGCTTTCTCGGGAACGGGCCCAATCTCCGTCATTTGCGTGAAGAAACGATGGATACAAAGGGGGCGAAGGTCAGGCTGCCTTCTGAGAATTCGTAGCCAAGTGAGTAAACTCCCACTGCCATCCGTTCTATTGGCCAACGTGCAATCATTGGAAAATAAAATGGATGACCTACGATCAAGATTATACTACCAACAGGACATTAAAAACTGTAATAGCTTATGTTTCACCGAGTCGTGGCTGAACGACGACATGGATAATATAGAGCTGGTGGGATTTTCCGTGCATCGGCAGGACAGAGAAGCTACGTCTGGTAAGACGAGGGGTGAGGATGTGTGTATATTTGTCAATAACAGCTGGTGCACGATATCTAATATCAAAGAAGTCTCGAGGTATTGCTCACCTGAGGTAGAGTACGTTATGATAAGCTGTAGACCACACTATCTACCAATTGAGTTCACATCTATATTATTCATAGCCGTCTATTTACCACCACAAACCGATGCTGGCACTAAGACCGCACTCAACCAGCTGTATAAGGCCATAAGCAAACAAGAAAATGCTCATCCAGAAGCGGCGCTCCTAGTGCAGGTAAACTTAAATCTGTTTTATCTCATTTCTACCAGCATGTCACATGTGCAACCAGAGGAAAAATAACTCCAGACCACCTTTACTCCACACACAGAGATGTATATAAAGCTCTCCCCCACCCTCCATTTGGCAAATCTGACCATAATTATATCCTCCTGATTCCTGCTTACAAGCAAAAATCAAAGCAGGAAGTACCAGTGACTTGCTAAATACGGAAGTGGTCAGATGACACGGATGCTACTCTACAGGACTTATTTGCTAGCACAGACTGGAATATGTTCCGGGATTCACCAAATGGCATTGAGGAGTCTAATACCTCAGTCATTGGCTTCATCAATAAGTGCCTCGATGACGTCGTCCCCACAGTGACCGTACATTCATATCCAAACCAGAAGCCACGAATTACAGGCAACATTCGCATCTAGCTAAAGGCTCAAGCGGGACACTAATCCGGAAGCTTATAAGAAATCCCGCTATGCCCTCAGACGAACCATCAAACAAGCAAAGCGTCAATACAGGATTAAGATTGAATCCTACTACACCGGCTCTGACGCTCATCGGATGTGGCAGGGCTTGCAAACCATTAGACTACAAAGGGAAGCACAGCCGAGAGCTGCCCAGTGACGCAAGCCTACCAGACGAGCTAAATGCCTTTTATGCACGCTTTGAGGCAAGCAACTCTGAAGCATGCATGAGAGCACCAGCTGTTCTGGACGACTGTGTGATAATGCTCTCGGTAGCCGATGTGAGCAAGACCTTCAATCAGGTCAACATTCACAAAGCCACGGGGCCAGACGGATTACCAGGACGTGTACTCAAAGCATGAGCGGACCAACTGGCAAGTGTCTTCACTGACATTTTCAACTTCTCCCTGACCGAGTCTGTAATACCTATATGTTTCAAGCAGACCACCATAGTCCCTGTGCCCAAGGACGCGAATGTAACCTGCCTAAATGATTACTGCCCTGTAGCACTCAAGTTGGAAACCATAAAGTGCTTTGAAAGGCTGGTAACGACTCACATCAACAGCATCTTCCCAGATACCCTAGACCCACTCCAATTCGCATACCGCCCCAACAGATCCCCAGATGATGCAATCTCAAACGCACTCCACACTGCCCTTTCCCACCTGGAAAAAAGGAACACATATGTAAGAATGCAGTTAATTTACTACAGCTCAGCATTCAACACCATAGTGCCCACAAAGCTCATTACTAAGCTAAGGACCCTGGCACTAAACACCTCCCTCTGCAAATGGATCCTGGACTTCCTGGCGGGTCACCCCCAGGTGGTAAGGGTAGGCAACAACACATCTGCTATGCTGATCATCAACACGGGGGCCCCTCAGGGATGTGTGCTTAGTCCCCTCCTGTACTCCGTGTTCACCCACGACTGGATGGCCAAACACAACTCCAACACCATCATTAAGTTTGCTGACGTCACAACAGTGGTAGGCCTAGTCACCGACAACGATGAGACAGCCTATAAGGAGGAGGTCAAAGACCTGGCAGTGTGGTGCCAGGACAACAACCTCTCCCTCAATGTGAGCAAGACAAAGGATCGTGGACTACAGGAAAATGCGGGCCGAACAAGCCCCCATTAACATCGACAGGGCTGTAGTGGAGCAGGTCGAGAGTTTCAAGTTCCTTGGTGTCCACATCACCAACGAACTATCATGGTCTAAACACACCAAACACACCAACACCTTTTCCCCTTCAGGAGACTGAAAAGATTTGGCATGGGTCCCCAGATCCTCAAAAGGTTCCACAGTCCTGACCAGTAGCATCACCGCCTGGTATGGTAACTGCTCTGCATCTGACCGTAAGGCGCTACAGAGGGTAGTGCGTATGGCCTAGTACATCACTGGGGCCAATCTCCCTTCCATCCAGGACCTCTA
Source organism: Salvelinus alpinus (assembly GCF_045679555.1). NCBI lineage: Eukaryota > Metazoa > Chordata > Actinopteri > Salmoniformes > Salmonidae > Salvelinus > Salvelinus alpinus. The sequence continues at coordinate 53,928,696 of NC_092100.1, forward strand.
TACTAGGCGGTATCAGAGGAAATCCCCCAAAATTGTCAAAGACTCCAGTCACACAAGTCATAGACTGTTTTCTCTGCTACCGCACAGCAAGCGGTACCGGAGCTAGGACCAAAAGGCTCCTTGACAGCTTCTATCCCCAAGCCATAAGATTGCTGAACAATTAATCAAATGGCCACTGGATTATTAACATTGACACACCCCCTCCTCCATTTGTTTTTCACACTGCTGCTACTCGCTGTTTATTATCTATGCATAGTCACTTCACCCCTACCTACATTTACAAATCACCTCGACTAACCTGTACCTCCGCACATTGACTCATTACCGGTTCCCCCTGTATATAGCCTCGTTATTGTTCAATTATTGTGTTTTCATAATTTTTTACTTTAGTTTATTTGGTCAATATCTTCTTAACTCTTTCTTGAACTGCACTGTTGGTTGAGGGCTTGTAAGTAAGCATTTCACGGTAAGGTGTACTACACATGTTGTATTCGGCGCAGGTGACAAATAAAGTTTGATTAGATTTGATTTGAATAGGGTCCCACTTGGGAGGTACCCTTGCCCTGGCTGTAACAAAGTCTTTCCTGTTGGAGAAGATGGATCCCTTCAGAGCGGAACAGCAGGACTGAGCAGTGGGAGGGCATGGTGCGTGTGTGTGTGGGTGTGTGTTATTGGACACTGTACTTCTGGATTTTGTTAACGGTTTGGGCAGTCAAGGAGGAGCGAAGCCAAACACAGCCATAGTCCTAGTAGATCGAGGAATGGAAAGGTGGGGTTCTATTCCAGAGTATGTCCAGAGTTATAGAGTCAGGTCCCAAGAATATCATGTCTATTGCATGGGACCACCTCTAAAACAAGATCGCTCAGTATTCTGACACTCACTAGGTGTCGAATGAAGAAATGAATGAACGAAAGAAAAAATGAACAAACCAATGCATTTATGAATGGATGGATGAATGACTAAATGAATGAATGAATTAACCCACAAATGAATGAATGGGTGAATGAACGAATACATTATTTAATGGATGAATGAATAAATAAATGAATTGATGAAAATCTATTTTTTTTTTTTACGTCTATAAAGCATGAAAACCAGCCTGTCCTGTACCGAAGCAAGGTGTGCCTACTTTTGTTTGCACTGCGGGGTTAGGAAATAACATGACACATTCTTTACACTGAACAGAACATCTGCAGAGTATATGCTGCTGACAATTAAAGTAGATCTAGTTGAATATTTGTTCAGTTCACCCGAACTGAATGAGTCATTCACCTTTTGCTGTGTACCTTTGTTTGACTAGGATGGTCCTACTGTACATGCACTGCTGCCGTCGTGGGACGTTTAGTCAATATTTGTGAATAAACAGGTGAGGCCAGCAATACGCAGAAGGGCACTAGGCTAGCCCATTCATGAAGTCCACACTCTGCATGGGAAAAATATTCTCAAGCACACCACTAACTATACTGTATATAGAATAAGCCGCCATTAATCACTTTGAAGAAATACTGGTGTAATCACGGAAGGACATCCACTTCTTGATCATCATTGAATCACTGAATTGTGCACATTATCAAAGATAGAAACGTATGAAAGGATGATGAATGAGTGAACCAATGAATTCATGACATCCACTTCTTGATCATTATATACTGACCGAATTATGCGCAAAATCAAAGACTAAAATAAACAACGGATGATTGCAGCTGCAATGCAACTTAATTTCATACACAGCTGTTCCCCATTGGGAGAGTCTTTCGGCTTCTGGATCCTTCATTCATCTTCCCAACAGCCTCTCTTTCTACCAGTTCAGAGATGCAGTTGATTTAAAAATGAATGGGGGCTGCCTCTGCTGCAGGCAGCATTGTCCTGGCCAACCCGGCTCTCTCCACCACTTCTCCCTGACCTCCCCACATTTGACCTTTCACCTGGAAGGCCAACATTAACTCTCCGCTGATTTTCCAGGGGCTCCCGACCCTCCTCCAGACCCTCCCGGGTCTGCCCGGAGCTTTCCGTGAGAACATTCCTAGGGGGTTGTCATCTAAGATCAGCCTTTCTAGCATTGACCTTTTAACTGTGTCCTGGGCCCTCTTGATCTCCAGGGCCCTTGTTACCCGGCACCCCTGCATGGAGGGGAGAGGGAGGGGGTCTACAGGGGTCTACTGCTCTGTCTCAACCAGCAGCCCACCCAGTCTGGCAGCTAGGAGCTTGGCCTACAATCCTCCTTCCTTGTCTCTCTTTACCTCCTCAGCCTAACAGAAAACACCTGCAGCTATGTGGGCTATACAACAGAGGTATTTCATGTATTTAGGGTAACAGGGACTTCCTGACCGATGTGGCCTATCCTCCCAAACCTGGGTTCAAATACTATTTGAAAGCATTTCAAATACTGTTTTGGGATTGATTTAGCTTGGTTGGCGCAATGAAACCAATACAATAGCCACCAAACTGCACCCCCCCCCCCCCCCCTTTGGCACTGCAAGCAGGCTAAAGCAAACGCAATTAAAAATATATACATATTTGAACCCAGGTCTGGTAGCCATACCCCAGGCCCTGAATTCTAGTTTGCTCATAGCATGGAGTCTAAATTAGCATCACAATCACTTTGCCCCAGCATTCATCACTCAATGATGTAACCAGGACAAAACAGTGAAAAATGTTCACAAGGTTGTGCCGGATAGGTTACCATCGTAAATCACATTAAATAGATTACTGAGTGACTCAAGAGTTGGGTGAAGGTGCTGTGATATTATGTAAAGGTAAAAAGTATTGCTTTTGTTCCAATAGGAACATTAGGAATATATACAGAAATATTAATGTGAGTCAATGATCTGAAGAGATACACAACCTAAACTTTGCTCTTGCAACTTATCTTTGCTTTATCACTTTACCCGTTTGTTTATTTGACTGAAGAAAATGTTGTTTCTGGCAGCTGGTTGGTGTGTGAAGGACAGGACAGGTGATATGAGATCAAGTAAAGGTGTGCAGGCGACGGTTTCTATCTTAGAAGACAAGCCCGGTCAGGCTGCTACAGAGTCATCTTGTGTGTCATCGTGTCATCCCACCTGCAGAGGGGTAGGGCTTATCTGTAACTCTGTGTGTGGGAAGATGAAAAGGTATTGCTATCAGCTAGGCAAAGAGCAGTATATATGTATGCATGTACAGTGGGGCAAAAAAGTATTTAGTCAGCCACCAATTGTGCAAGTTCTCCCACTTAAAAAGATGAGAGAGGCCTGTAATTTTCATCATAGGTACACTTCAACTATGACAGACAAAATGAGGGGAAAAAATCCAGAAAATCACATTGTAAGATTTTTAATGAATTTATTTGCAAATTATGGTGGAAAATAAGTATTTGGTCAATAACAAAAGTTTATCTCAATACTTTGTTATATACCCTTTGTTGGCAATGACAGAGGTCAAACGTTTTCTGTAAGTCTTCACAAGGTTTTCACACACTGTTGCTGGTATTTTGGCCCATTCCTCCATGCAGATCTCCTCTAGAGCAGTGATGTTTTGGGGCTGTTGCTGGGCAACACAGACTTTCAACTCCCTCCAAAGATTTTCTATGCGGTTGAGATCTGGAGACTGGCTAGGCCACTCCAGGACCTTGAAATGCTTCTTACGAAGCCACTCCTTCATTGCCCGGGCGGTGTGTTTGGGATCATTGTCATGCTGAAAGACCCAGCCACGTTTCATCTTCAATGCCCTTGCTGATGGAAGGAGGTTTTCACTCAAAATCTCACGATACATGGCCCCATTCATTCTTTCCTTTACACGGATCAGTCGTCCTGGTCCCTTTGCAGAAAAACAGCCCCAAAGCATGATGTTTCCACCCCCATGCGTCACAGTAGGTATGGTGTTCTTTGGATGCAACTCAGCATTCTTTGTCCTCCAAACACGACGAGTTGAGTTTTTGCCAAAAAGTTCTATTTTGGTTTCATCTGACCATATGACATTCTCCCAATCTTCTTCTGGATCATCCAAATGCGCTCTAGAAAACTTCAGACGGGCCTGGACATGTACTGGCTTAAGCAGGGGGACACGTCTGGCACTGCAGGATTTGAGTCCCTGGCGGCGTAGTGTGTTACTGATGGTAGGCTTTGTTACTTTGGTCCCAGCTCTCTGCAGGTCATTCACTAGGTCCCCCCGTGTGGTTCTGGGATTTTTGCTCACCGTTCTTGTGATCATTTTGACCCCACGGAGTGAGATCTTGCGTGGAGCCCCAGATCGAGGGAGATGATCAGTGGTCTTGTATGTCTTCCATTTCCTAATAATTGCTCCCACAGTTGATTTCTTCAAACCAAGCTGCTTACCTATTGCAGATTCAGTCTTCCCAGCCTGGTGCAGGTCTACAATTTTGTTTCTGGTGTCCTTTGACAGCTCTTTGGTCTTGGCCATAGTGGAGTTTGGAGTGTGACTCTTTGAGGTTGTGGACAGGTGTCTTTTATACTGATAACAAGTTCAAACAGGTGCCATTAATACAGGTAACGAGTGGAGGACAGAGGAGCCTCTTAAAGAAGAAGTTACAGGTCTGTGAGAGCCAGAAATCTTGCTTGTTTGTATGTGACCAAATACTTATTTTCCACCATAATTTGCAAATAAATTCATAAAAAATCCTACAATGTGATTTTCTGGATTTCTTTTTCTCATTTTGTCTGTCATAGTTGAAGTGTACATATGATGAACTTTACAGGCCTCTCTCATCTTTTTAAGTGGGAGAACTTGCACAATTGGTGGCTGACTAAATACTTTTTTGCCCCACTGTATGTATGTACTGTATGTATGTACAGTATGTACACTACCATTCAAAAGTTTGGGGTCAATTAGAAATGTCAAAAAATGCATTTTTTTGTCCGTTAAAATAACATCAAACTGATCATAAATGCAGTGTAGACATTGATAACGTTGTAAATGACTATAGTAGCTGCAAACGGCTGATTTTTAATGGAATATTTACATAGGCGTACAGAGGCCCATTATCAGCAACCATCACTTCTGTGTTCCAATGGCACGTTGTGTTAGCTAATCCAAGTTTATCATTTTAAAAGGCTCATTGATCATTAGAAAACCATTTTGCAATTATGTTAGCATAGCTGAAAACTGTTGTGCTGATTTAAAGAAACAATAAAACTGGCCTTCTATAGACTAGCTGAGTATCTGGAGCATCAGCATTTGTGGGTTTGATTACAGGCTCAAAATGACCAGAAAAAAATACCTTTCTTCTGAAACTCGTCAGTCTTTCTTGTTCTGAGAAATGAAGGCTATTCCGTGCGAGAAATTGCTAAGAAACTGAAGATCTCGTACAACGCTATGTACTACTCCCTTCATAGAACAGCGCAAACTGGCCCTAACCAGAATAGAAAGAGGAGTGGGAGGCCCAGGGGCACAACTGAGCAAGAGAACAAGTACATTAGAGTGTCCAGTTTGAGAAACAGACGCCTCACAAGTCCTCAACTGGCAGCTTCATTAAATAGTACCCGCAAAACAACAGTCTCAACATCAACAGTGAAGAGGCGACTTCGGGATGCTGGCCTTGAACTCTTTGGCCTGAATGCCAAGCATCACGTCTGGAAGAAACCTGGCACCATCCCTATGGTAAAGCATGGTTGTGGCAGCATCATGCTGTGGGGATGTTTTTCAGGGACTGGCAGACTAGTCAAGCTCGAGAGAAAGATGAACGGCGTAAAGTACATAGAGATCCTCTATGAAATCCTGCTCCAGAGTGCTCAGGGCCTCAGACTGGGGTGAAGGTTCATATTCCATCAGGACAAAGACCCTAAGCACACAGCCAAGACAACGCAGGAGTGGCTTCGGGACAAGTCTCTGAATGTCCTCGAGTGGCCCAGCCAGAGCCCGGACTTGAACCCGATCGAACATCTCTGAAGAAACCTGAAAATAGCTGTGCAGCAACGCTCCCCATCCAACCTGACAGAGCTTGAGAGGCTCTCAAATCAAATCAAATTGTATTTGTCACATGCGTCGAATACAACAGGTGTAGACCTCACCATGATATGCTTTCTTACAAGCTCTTAACCAACAATGCCATTCAAGAAATAGAGTTAAGAAAATATTTACTAAATAAACTAAAGTTGTTTTTTCTGGCCACTCTTCCGTAAAGCCCAGCTCTGTGGAGTGTACGGCTTAAAGTGGTCCTATGGACAGATACTCCAATCTCCGCTGTGGAGCTTTGCAGCTCCTTCAGGGTTATCTTTGGTCTCTTTGTTGCCTCTCTGATTAATGCCCTCCTTGCCTAGTCTGTGAGTTTTGGTGGGCAGCCCTCTCTTGGCAGGTTTGTTGTGGTGCCATATTCTTTCCATTTTTTAATAATGGATTTAATGGTCCTCCGTGGAATGTTCAAAGTTTCTTATCTTTTTTTATAACCCAGCCCTGACCACAACTTTGTCCTTGACCTGTTTGGAGAGCTCCTTTGGTCTTCATGGTGCCCCTTGCTTAGTGGTGTTGCAGACTCTGGTGCCTTTCAGAACAGGTGTATATATACACCTAGATCATGTGACAGATCATGTGACACTTAGATTGCACACAGGTGGACTTTATTTAACTAATAATGTGAATTCTGAAGGTAATTGGTTGCACCAGATCTTATTTAGGGGCTTCATAGCAAAGGGGGTGAATACATTTGCACGGACCACTTTTCCATTATTATTTTGAATTTCTTTTTTGAATGAAGTTTTTTTTGTTCACTTCACCAATTTGGCCTATTTTGTGTATGTCCATTACATGAAATCCAAATAAAAATCAATTTAAATTACAGGTTGTAATGCAACAAAATAGGAAAAATGCCAAGGGGGATGAATACTTTCACAAGCCACTGTATGTATATCCAGTGTCATGAAAAAGTACTTGCCCCCTTTCTGATTGTCTCTATTTTTGCATATTTGTTGTACTAAATGTTATCAGATCTTCAACTGAAACCTAATATAGATAAAGGGAGTTTACAAATAAAAATCAAATGGATACATATTTTATTTATTTAATAAACAAAGTTATGCAGTACCCAATTCCCCTGTGTGAAAAAGTAATTGCCCCTTTACACTCAATAACTGGTTGTGCACCATTAGCTGCAATGCTTCCTGTAGTTGTTGATCAGTCTCTCAGATCGCGGTTGCGGAATTTTGGCCCACTCTTGCATGCACAACTGCTTTAACTCAGCAACACAACTGCCATAACATCTCACTTGGAATTAGGTCTAGACTTTGACTAGGCCATTCCAAAACTTTACATTTTTAGTTTTTTTAACCATTTTCATTTTTGATTGTTTTTGATTGTGTGTTTTTGATCATTGTCTTGCTGCATGACCCAGCTGCGCTTCAGCTCCAGCTCACAAACAGATGGCCTGACATTCTCCTGTAGAATTCTCTGATACACAGCAGAATGCATGGTTCCTTCTATTAAGGCAAGTCGTCCAGGTCCTGAGGCAGCAAAGCATCCACAAACCATCTCACTACCACCACCATGCTTAACTGTTAGTATGAGGTTCTTACTGGGGAGTGCAGTGTTTGGTTTTCACCAGACATAATGGGACCATGTCGTCCAAAAAGTTGACTCAAGTTTGATCGCCAAGTGTCTTGGAAGATTGAGTCAAAAAGATGAGTCAAAAGTATAACTTTTTGAACGACATATACAGTATGTACAGTGCCTTCAGAAAGTCTTCAAACCCCTTGACCGTTTCCACATTTTGTTGTGTTACAGCTTGAATTTAAAATGTATTAAATGAAGTTGCTTACTAAGACGACATTGAATGTTCCTGAGTGGCCTAGTAAAAAAAAAATGGCTATCCAGCAATGACCAACAACCAACTTTACAGAGCTAAAAAGAATAATGTGTAAATATTGTACAATCCAGGTGTGTAAAGTAGTGAGTTTAATAATAAACAAAACAGAGACCAATGCAAGACACAAGAGTAGCGTAGGGACATGGAACAACATCAATACTGCCTGGGGAATAGAGCCTAATCATACGGAGCAGATGCGCGTAATAATTGATACCAGGTGCGCGTAATGATGGTTGCCAGGACCGGTGGTTAGTAAACCGGCGACGTCGAACGCCGGAGGGGAGGAGCGGGAGTAGACGTGACACTCGCCAACATTTGATCAATTAACTTATTTTATTGCTCTACAGCGGTCCACGTGGTTTTGATTATTGCATCAAATGTTCCTCTATTCTCACTGTCTTCAAAGGCCTGTTCACTGATAAGCTAATCTTAACAGCTGTCATAGAGACAGATAGCAGCCACAGGGTGGGAATAGTCATAACATGGACTATGAGTCTTAACATGATGAAACTAGTATTTCTAACAGGTGTGATTGTCTGGCTGACGGAATATATTGATGTGTTCTAGACGGGTAGTTATAGGCACTTATAGCCACGTATAAACCCCCGCATGATTGTTTTGCCACTTACCTACTGTATCTCAAGATGAATGCACTAACTGTAAGAGAGACTGGATAAGAATGTCTGCTAAATGACAATAAAAAAAAAACACTTTTATGGAGTGTGGCTAGTGAAACCTTATGGCTTAGATATGATGTGATATTGAAACTAAAAGTGAGATACAGTGCCTTCAGAAAGCATTCATACCCCTTGACTTATTCCACATTGTGTTGTGTTACAGGCTGAATTCAAAATTGATTTAATATATATTTTTCTCACCCTACACACAAAACCCCATAAAGACAAAGTGAAAACATATTTTTTAGAAATGTTTGCTAATTTATTGAAAATTCAACACAGAAATATCTCATTTACATACATATTCACACCCCTGAGTCAATACTTCGTAGAAGCACCTTTGGCAGCGATTACAACTGTGAGGCTTTCTGGGTAAGACTCACAACGTGCAACATTTGCCCATTATTCTTTCGAAAATTGTCACAATCTGATCTGTTTCACCTGTACTTGTGATTGTCTCCACCCCTATCCAGGTGTCGCCCATCTTCCCCATTATCCCCTGTGTATTTATACCTGTGTTCTCTGTTTGTCCGTTGCCAGTTCGTCTTGTTTGTCAAGTCAACCAGCATTTTTGTTCTCAGCGCCTGCTTTTCCCAGTCTCTTTTTTTCTCGCCTTCCTGGTTTTGACCACTCTGCCTGCCTCTGACCCTGAGCCTGCCTGCCGACCTATACCATTGCCCCACCTCTGAATTGTTGACCTCTGCCTACACTAAGCCTGGCTGCCGTCCGGTACCGTTGCCCCACCTCTGGTTTACTGACCCCTGCCTGCCTTGACCTGTCTATTGCCTGCCATTTTTGGAATATTAAACCATTGTCAATTTGACAAGTCTGCATCAGGGTCTTACCTTGATTCGTGATAGAAAATTCTTAAAGCTCTGTCAAATTGGTTGTAGATCATTGCTAGACAACCCATTTTCAGGTCTTGTCATAGATTGTCAAGTAGATTTAAGTCAAAACTGTAACTCGGGCCACTCAGGAACCTTCACTGTCTTCTTGGTAAGCAACTCCAGTGAAGATGTGGCCTTGTGTTTTAGGTTATTGTCCTGCTGATAGGTGAATTCATCTCCTAGTGTCTTGTGGGAAGCAGACTGAAACAAGTTGTCCTCTAGGATTTTGCCTGTGCTTAGCTCCATTCTGTTCTTTTTATCCCGAAAAACTCCCCAGTCCTTAATGATTACAAGCATACATGACTCAGCCGCCAATATGCTTAAAAATATGGAGAGTGGTACTCAGTAATGTGTTGTATTGGATTTTCCCCAAACATAACACTTTGTATTCAGGACATAAAGTGTGTTGCTTTGTCACATTTTTCACAATTTTACTTTAGTGCCTTGTTGCAAACAGTATGCACTTTGATATTATGGGGTATTGTGTGTAGGCCAGTGACCAAAAATCTCAATTGAATCCATTTTAAATTCATTTTAAAACACAACAAAATGTGGAAAAGGTCAAGGGGTGTGAATACTTTCTGAAGGCTCTGTATCTTATCTGGGTTCAGTGTCCCAGATGTTGTGTAACATCATTTTCTATATACTAACTTAAGGAAAGTGAATTGTGTAAAAATAGGCTTGGAAGGCCATGAGTTGCAGGGTGTATGCACGTGCACACACCATTCCACACATTTGTAAATTATATCGTAACAAAATATATATGTGGCTGTAATTGGGTTGTATTGGTCACATACACATATTTAGCAGATGTTATTGCAGGTGTTTGAAATGCTTGTGTTCCTAGCTCCAACAGTGCAGTGGTATCTAACAATTCACAACAATACACACAAATCTAAAAGTAAAAGAATGGAATTAAGAAATATATAAATATTAGGACGACATTGACTGGCATTGACTAAAATACAGTAGAATACAGTATATACATATGAAATTAATAAAGCAGTATGTAAACATTATTAAAGTGACTAGAGTTCCATTATTAGAGTGACCAGTGATTCCATGTCTATGTGAATAGGGCAGCATCCTCTAAGGTGCAGGGTTGAGTAGTCGGGTGGTATCCGGCTAGTGATGGCTATTTAACAGTCTGATGGCCTTGAGATAGAAGCTGTTTTTCAGTCTCTCGGTCCCAGCTTTGATGCACCTGTACTGACCTGGCTTTCTGGATGATAGCGGGGTGAACAGGCAGTGGCTTGCGTGGTTGAAGTCCTTGATCTTTTTTGCATTCCTGTGACATCGGGTGCTGTAGGTGTCCTTGAGGGCAGGCAGTGTGCCCCCGGTGATGTGTTGGGCAGACCGCACCACCCTCTGGAGAGCCCTGCAGTTGCGGGCGGCGCAGTTGCCGTACCAAGCGGTGATACAGCCCGACAGGATGCTCTCAATTATGCATCTGTAAAAGTTTCTGAGTCTCTAAGGGCCCAAGCCGAATTTCTTCAGCCTCCTGAGGTTGAAGAGGCACTTTCTTCACCAGTTATTTGTACTCAGAGGAACTTGAAGCTTTCCACCTTCTCCACTGTGTTGTGGATAGGGGCGTGCACCCTTTGCTGTTTCTTGAAGTCCACGATCAGCTCCTTCATTTTGTTAACGTTGAGGGAGAGGTTATTTCCCTAGTCCCACTCTGCCAGGGCCCTCACCTCCTCCCTGTCGGCTGTTTTGTCATTGTTGGTATTCAGGCCTACTACTGTTGTGTCGTCTGCAAACTTGATGATTGAGTTGGAGGCGTGCTTGGCCACACAGTCATGGGTGAACAGGGAGTATAGGACGGGGCTAAGCACTCACCGTTGTGAGGCCCCAGTGTTGAGGATCAGCGAAGTGTAGGTGTTGTTTCCTACCTTTACCACCTGGGGGCGGCCCGTCAGGAAGTCCAGGACCCAGTTGCACAGCGCGTGGTTCAAACCCAGGGCCCTGAGCTTAATGATGAGCTTGGAGGGTACTATGGTGTTGAAGAATGAGCTATAGTCAATGAACAGCATTCTGACATAGGTATTGTTCTTGTCCAGATGGGTTAGGGCAGTGTGCAGTGCGATGGCGATTGTATCGTCTGTGGATCTATTGGGGCGGTAAGCAAATTGAAGTGGGTCTAGGGTGTCAGGTAAGGTAGAGATTATAGGATCCTTACCTAGCCTCTCAAAGCACTTCATGATGACAGAAGTGAGTGCAACGGGTTGATAGTCATTTAGTTCGGTTACCATTGCTTTCTTGGGTACAGGAACAATGGTGCACATCTTGAAGCAAGTGGGGACAGCAAACTGGGATAAGGAGAGATTGAATATGTCCGTAATCATTCCAGATAGCTGGTCTGCGCGTGCTCTGAATACGCGGCTAGGGATGCCGTCTGGTCCGTCAGCCTTGCGAGGGTTAACACGGTTAAATGTCTTACACACGTTGGCCACGGAGAACGAGAGCCCACAGTCCTTGGGAGAGTGCCGTGTCGGTGGCACTGTGTTTTCCTCAAAGTGGGCAAAGAAGGTCTTTAGCTTGTCTGGGAGCAAAACATGGCTGGTTTTCCCTTTGTAATCCATGATTGTCTGTGGTCCCTGCCACATACGTCTCGTGTCTGAGCCATTGAATTGCGACTCCACTTTGTCTCTGTACTGACGTTTTGCCTGTTTGATTGCCTGTTTGATTGCCATCTTATTGTAAGTCAAAGGGTACATGCTGAAAAATATGTATTCTTTCGATTAATAATTATGACATTAGCACTTCGCAGGAATGTACACTCTTAGAAGTAAAGGTGCCTGTAAGAACCTTTTGGTTTACCACACCGGTTCCTTGAGGAACCCCTGTGAAAAGGGTTTTCGAGAGACCCCTGTGTAAAGGATCAAACTGGAAACTTTTTGTGATGGGAGAGGTTCAATTTTGAACTTTTTAATAATATATTGTAGAGGTGGCAGCCCAATCAGATTGGAGGGTTGTCTTATTGGAGGCGTGGCTGTCAGATAGTAATTTTGGGCCACTATTAGCGTAAATGTAAATCCTGTTCATCATGTTACGTTTGTACACTGCAAATGTTAACTTTCCTAGAATATTTATGCATATTACATATTCTAATATAATATTTATAATATTAACATTGCTTATTACATATAGTAATAAAGTGTTAACTTTTCCAACTCTGGGATTTCCATAGGCTCTTGAGGAACTCATCGAAGATTCAAGAGTGCCAGTGTTCAACCTTAACATGTGATGAAAATACAACAGAACAGATGAACATGAATGACATTTACTGGTCCAAAATAACTATCTTAAAGCCGAGACCCTACTAAACCACGCCTCCACTCCAGGGTTCTTCCACGAACCTGTTGCTAGATTGAACCATTAGGTTCCTCCAGGAACCCATCAACTAACCAAAGGCGAAAATATGAACCATTGACTAGCAATGGTTCCTTGAGGAATTCCAGGGGTTCCTTGAGAATCTCGAGGATACGTCGAGTCACAACTAATTCTAAGAGTGTGAAATATGGGCATAATAGGGGTTTAAATTGGAACTGACAGTGTTTTAACTATTTTGCAGATATGAAACAAACAGACAATCATAATATCAGTAAAAAATATAAAAATCCTAGTTTATGCTAAAAAATGATGCTCCTGGCATCTGCCAAACCCAGATTTGTCTGTCGGACTGCCAGATGGTAAAGAGTGATTCATCACTCCAGAGAACCCATTTCATGAAGCTCCCGACGAACAGTCCTTGTGCTGACGTTGCTTCCAGAGGCAGTTTGGAACTCAGTAGTGAGTGTTGCAACCGAGGATAAACGAGTTTTACATTTGGCAGTCCCGTTCTGTGAGCTTGTGTGGCCTACCACTTTGCGGCTGAGCCGTTGTTGCTCCAAGACGTTTCCACTTCACAATAACAACACTTACAGTTGGCCCGGGGCAGCTCTAGCAAGGAATAAATTTGACGAACTGACTGATTGGAAAGGTGGCATCCTACGACGGTGCCACATTGAAAGTCACTGAGCTCCTAAGGCCAGTCTACTGCCAATGTTTGTCAATGAGATTGCATGGAGGTGTGCTTGATTTTATACACCTGTCAGCAACGTGTGTGGCTGAAATAGCCATATCCACTCATTTGAAGGGGTGTCCACATACTTTTGTATATATAGTGTATTGTCTCAAAATTCCATGATGGCGTTGTTGGCAAAATAGATGGATGCAGTATGATTAATATAATTCACCAATTAATTTCTTAGTGTTCCAAAAATTATTGCTGTCAGGTTGTAAATCACAGCTGGCCTGGTACATTGTTTGCTGCCTCCATTCGTGATGCACCGTTTCAGATTCAATGACTCAATATTTTGTACAAAAACAGACTACTAACTGTCACTAAGGCTGGGAATGTCAATACAATCAAACTAGCAAGGGCAAAGATCACAAGTCAGTCATAACGTGGCTAATAGGTTAGAGTACGTATCAAACACAAGGCCACAACAGGACACACAACTGAGTCAACAGTTTATGAAATCACAGCCTGATGTGCTTGCATCGGTGAATTCAACTTCATTTGTGCTGCTTTCGTTTGTCCCATTTGCAGCGTGCAGTGGAGGGAAAGTGTACAGACACATGCCACAGTCTTAACTAGGATAGTAAAATGTTGCAGTCTGGCTTTGGTTTTTAAAGTTTGACGATGAATAACCCAAAAAACGAAACCTGCAACAAAACACCATGCAAAGGAGAAACATGTAGGCCTATTACAGCAACGTTTGAGCAGTAGCCTAGGCTGGCTACTCAACTACATTACATGATGAGTGCACCATTCAACCGCACCAATGATCCATGCAGTGCAAAAAAAAGGAAAAACCTATAGATAATGATCCATGCAGTGCAAATAGCTACGTTGTAGCTATGTTTTTGTTATTTGGAGTTATACATTTTTTTTTATTAGGGTCGCAGCATATTATGTACATCTGCAAGCATAGCATTAAAGGCCCGTCAGATAATACAGTTGAAGTCGGAAGTTTACATACACTTAGATTGGAGTCATTAAAACTCGTTTTTCAACCACTCCACAAATTTTTTGTTAACAAACTATAGTTTTGGCAATTCGGATAGGACATCTACTTTGTGCATGACACAAGTCATTTTTCCAACAATTGTTTACAGACAGATTATTTCACTTATAATTCACTGTATCACAATTCCAGTGGGTCAGAAGTTTACACACACTAAGTTGACTGTTCCTTTAATTAAACAGCTTGGGAAATTCAAGAAAATGATATCATGGCTTTAGAAGCTTCTGATAGGCTAATTGACATAATTTGAGTCAATTGGAGGTGTACCTGTGGATGTATTTCAAGGCCTACCTTCAAACTCAGTGCCTCTTTGCTTGACATCATGGGAAAATCAAAAGAAATCAGCCAAGACCTCAGAATTTCTTTTGTAGACCTCCACAAGTCTGGTTCATCCTTGGGAGCAATTTCCAAACGCCCGAAGGTACCACGTTCATCTGTATAAACAACAGTACGCAAGTATAAACACCATGGGACCACAGCCGTCATACCGCTCAGGAAGGAGACGCGTTCTGTCTCCTAGAGATGAACGTACTTTGGTGCAAAAAGTTCAAATCAATCCCAGAACAACAGCAAAGGACCATGTGAAGATGCTGGAGGAAACAGGTACAAAAGTATCTATATCCACGGTAAAACGAGTCCTATATCGACATAACCTGAAAGGCCGCTCAGCAAGGAAGAAGCCAGTGCTCCAAACCCGCCATAAAATAGCCAGACTACGGTTTGCAACTGCACATGTGGACAAAGATCATACTTTTTGGAGAAATGTCCTCTGGTCTGATGAAACAAAAATAGAACTGTTTGGCCATAATGATCATCGTTATGTTTGGAGGAAAAATGGGGAGGCTTGCAAGCCGAAGAACACCATCCCAACCGTGAAGCACGGGGGTGGCAGCATCATGTTGTGGGGGTGCTTTGCTGCAGGAGGGACTGGTGCACTTCACAAAATGATGGCATCATGAGGTAGCAAAATTATGTGGATAGATTGAAACAACATCTCAAGACATCAGTCAGGAAGTTAAAGCTTGGTCGCAAATGGGTCTCCAAATGGACAATGAACCCAAGCATTCGTGGTTGTGGCAAAATGGCTTAAGGACAACAAAGTCAAGGTATTGGAGTGGCTATCACAAAGCCCTGACCTCAATCCCATAGAAAATTTGTGGGCAGAACTGAAAAAGCGTGTGCGAGCTAGGAGGCCTACAAACCCGACTCAGTTTCACCAGCTCTGTCAGAAGGAATGGGCCAAAATTCACCCAACTTATTGTGGGAAGCTTGTGGAAGGCTACCCAAAACATTTGACCCAAGTGAAACAATTTAAAGGCAATGCTACCAAATGCTAATTGAGTGAATTGTAAACTTCTGACCCACTGGGAATGTGATGAAAGAAATAAAAGCTGAAATAAATCATCCTCTCTACTATTATTCTGACATGTCACATTCTTAAAACAAAGTGGTTATCCTAACTGACCTAAAACAGGGACTTTTTACTAGGATTAAATGTCAGGAATTGTGAAAAACTGAGTTTAAATGTATTTGGCTAAGGTGTATGTAAACTTCCGACTTCAACTGTATCTATCTCTTATTTTGTTTTAACAACGCTATATACAGCATCCTATGTACAGTACATAAGAGGACATTATAAAAGGACATCTTTTTAAAAATAAAACAATGGCAAGTTCGGGTCTCAGTTGCACGTTTTTTGTTGTTGTAAAAACAAAAAAGTCTATGTCTGGCCTGCAAATATATGGGCCGTGCGCTGACTGAGTTTGACACCCCTGGGCTAGCGTATCTATTTATGTAGCTTTTCCACTCATGTCGTTTTTCAGTGGCTACAGCTAGAGATACAGGTGTCTTTTGGTTAGCTAGCAAAACATGTGAATCGTTTTACTAGCTAGCTAGCTATGCTGAAATTGAATGACTTATCCACAGTTAGCATATCTCTTACTTGTCAATCAAATATATTTAGCAGGCAGGCAGACCAGTCAGTTGTCAAAATGTGCCTTGGGACAAGCACGCATTGGCAGGCAAGCTGCAGAAGGACGAGCAAGCTACTATTCCCAATCGTTAATCAGTGCAATCTAGTGTTCCCTTGTTAGATTTTAGCTCATCTCGCTCTGGCTAGCATTAGCTGTTAATCTTGTCTGTCTTGTCCAGGACCAGTATCAACGCAGACCGGTGCGCCATAGCCAAAACAGAGCAAATAGATTCCATTCCTCTATGGCGCACAGGTCTGCGTTGACACTGGTCCTGGACAAGACAGATGTTTTTAATTTGTTTTTATTTCCTGCAGTGTCTATTAATTGTCCAAACGTACGGCCGCTTTCCCACTCTATATTGGTTTCGAATTTTCACAAATGCCTTAGTCATTCCCGAACATTCTATGAATTTATGAAAACGTGAAAAATGACCATATCTAAGTGGTTGCTTGTCAGAACATGAAAAAAGATGTCATATTCTTCCTGGCGGTGTATTTGAACAGATTTGAATAAGATTCAATGTTGCTAAAACACTGGCAGTTCCTCTTAAATATGATGCAGCTTGCGCTAGAAGGGTTGATACAGCACATAGAGTATGAGACCGGGGTAGTGGGCTACAATAACCTGTACTTGAACAGAGTTTGTATTTATTCAATATACAACAATAAGGAGTGGGCTGGAATGGTTTTGTAGGTGGTGGATGATGAATGATCTCGGGTCCGGTGAAATCATCGTGTTATCCCGAAATAGAAGTCATTGAGGAATACATGAAAACAAAGGTGATGACTCAACATGAGAACCTTGACAGAAGATATACATTGTTATGTGCAGTGTGAAATGACTAAGTGTGTCGGTTTGTCCTTGATTGAAAATAACTGTGTATTTTTAACAGGATTGCATGTCTCTCCTGGAGCCAGAAATAAGAGATTAAGTCAGAGAGAGGAAAGAGGGGATGGATGGTATTGTTCTTCTCATTCTGCTGTGTGTCTATGAGGGGCAGGGTTTCCTCTGCACTGTGCCAGCTAACTAATGTACTTCCCGAATAGTCCAACTTTAGAACTCTACTGTCCCGAACCCGTCACCTCTGGAATCTCAATTGTCTTTGGTCCTCTGGTGATGCCACAACAAAAGAAGGTCAGGACTCTGCACATTCATGTGCTTGAGTAAAGCATATGTCCTGTTTATAACATAGATTGGCTAGATATTAAGTGCTATATCCCTTTGATTTCCTCGATGAAATGTGAAGAATATATTGTGTTGAAATTGGAATAACTGACTTATTTTCGGTCCCCAAAAAATATGAGGGCAGAAAACTTCAAAAGGTCTACTAACGAAAAGACATGCATGACGAGGTACATTATGATTTGTAATAACTTGGTCCTTCCCTGCCACCAAGCCTCCCTCCCATTGCGTATTAGATGTCAATGGCCCTATGGTTGAACTGAACCAACCAGGGTCCTTTCTCTTTGTGCATCGATTGGACTCAACCTAGATACTTCAAACAACAGCAAACAGACATATATTAGTGAACAATGATGATTTGTTGGTGGCAGGGCCCACTCTCCAAATAAAGGCTGTCGACATGATTAGAACTGGGTTTGTGGTAGGACAAAGCGCTGCGTTCACAAATGCATATGGGAGAGGGGGCACCATACACCCTCCATGCCCCCCTGCAGTGCTTGCTCCAAACCCAACCAGTATTGGGGTGAAGAGAAGCCAAACTCACACAACTCTAATTAAGTGAAACCAGAATCTATATGGGGGGAAATGTGCCTTATTCAGAAGATTATGTTCATTTACATTTCATACATACTTCACTAAATCAATTATTTCTGGGTATGTTGGAGGAAAACGTTTTTAGAAAGTCTAAGTGAAACTTAGAACTTAGCTACACTAAATGTTACATGGAGCTGACATAAATCAGGATATTATTCTATAATTAAATAACTTCATCATAAACCCAGAACAGCCTCAATTCATCGGGACATGGACTCTACAAGATGTCGACAGCAATTCTACTGGGATTCTGGCCCACGTTCAATCCAATGCTTCCCACAGTAGTGTCAAGTTGACTGGATGTCCTTTGGGTGGTGGATCATTCTTGATACACACGGGAAACTGTTGAACGTGAAAAACCCAGCAGCGTTGCAGTTCTTGACACAAACCGGTGCGCCTGGCATCTACAACCATACCCAGTTCAAAGGCACTTAAATCCTGTCTAGCCCATTCACCCTCTGAATGGCACACATACACAATCCATGGCTCAATTGTTTCAAGGCTTGAAAATCCATCTTTAACCTTTCCCCTCCCTTTCATCTACACTGATTGAAGTGGATTCAACAAGTGACATCAATAAGGGATCATAGCTTTCACCTGGATTCACCTGGTCAGTCTATGTCACAAAAATAGCAGGTGTCCTTAATGTTTTGTCCACTCAGTGTATAAGCACAGTTTAGTGTGTATGTGAGTCTGGAGAAAGTTTAATCAAATAACTGATCTCAATAGTGCCAAGATTCTTGACTCAGCTCTACTGACAGAAGGACGATGGATCTCACTCACAACTACATTAAAATAAAACACCATTCTTTGCGTTGATAACTACGAGGTGACAAGACATCTGTTGGAGTGAAGCCCTTTTTTTCTTGTCTTGAAATATATTTTGGATTCTTTGTTCATCATTTCAGTCTATCTTTTCTGTACAGAGGGAAGACAGACATTTGTTCTGCGTGACAGGAAAATGTATTTCTCAGAAACTTAATATGAGGAAGGGTTCGGCTTGGTACTTTGTGTCTACTGGCACTTGGCTGTAGCACCAAACCCTTTGCTCTTGATATTTAGAGGGTATATTTTGTTTTACTATTGTTGTGCCCTTCCAGGAAAGCTGTTGTGTTTAATAGACCTCTTCGCAGTAGCAAGCAGTGTAAGGCCTGTGGATGATGTAGGTCAGGCTGTCTGTGCAGATGACAGATAACTTAATGCGCTTGCTTATATTTGGTAATGCTCATTAGTGGACAAGAGGTTGAGATGGTAGGGCGGTAGCTGTCGGGTATTTGGTGGAGCTAATGCTCTCTTTTAGTTATTGTTCCTTATTATCCACACCGTATAGGCTGTTGGCCTGATTATAGGCTATTGACCACCTGGAGATACAAACAAGCGATCACTTGTGATTCAAACTTTTAGTAAAACTACCACGGGGCAAAATCACCTCACGCTACAGGTCATCTGATTGCCCTCAGCAGCACAGTGCTAGATGAAATGAGTATCCAGGGTAATCTGATCTGTGATTACTGAAATAGACGGTCTCTGTTTCTTACCCATTGAAGTCCGGAGATGCGTGGAACAGTGGGTGCTGGATGGGGCCTCAGTCAAGACGGTCGAGCCAAAGGGGTCAGGGGTTGACCCTCTGCCCTTACTGTCAAGCGACTGCATAGGTTACATGTCATGCACGGGGCCGGGAGCCGACCGACCGAGGTCCATCAGCCCGGTCCTATTGTCTGAGAGCACCGGTCCAATGTAAAGACAAAAGCAGCATCTGCTAGACTGGCCCCCCAACCACCTCAGATGATTACAGCCATGGGCCAATTGGGCCCCATACCGGCCTGCCACGCGTTGGGCACAAGGCTACCGTTGTCAGCTCCCACCCTTCGCCACAACCCCCACCTCCGCCCCTCTATGTCCCCAGCCAGAGCACTCATTCATGTAGTCTGCTGTACCCTACGCCAGGTTATGTTCAGATCAGAGGACAGAGAGAGACTCAGTCCTACATCTGCTTTCATTCACTCGCGCCAACAAACAGGGTTTGTCCTATTATTAGTGCCATCCCCATTTTTGGCATCCCCCTCCGTACATGCGCTCGCCTCGCCAGCCACGCCAGTCTGCCTCGTTAACAAGCACCGGGAACAAAAACAACAACCTGCCCCCCCCCCCCCCCCCCCACACACTTTGGTCAGATGCACACTTTTTTCAATTGTTCTTTGTTCTTCAAAATAAATTGTACTGTAATATTAAACGTACAGTTTCTCTATGGATCCTGGAGTGAAGCTGTAGTGCATGGGGTCACACACTTTTAGGGGCTGGTGCCATGTATGGTGGTCTAGAGCAGAGAGACAGTCGTACAGGTGGCATCATTCCACTGTCATAGAACCAAATACAATGACTATTGGACACTACTGTACTGTGCTTCAAGGCAAAAGCTCATTAATTAATTAATGACCTACAACATTACATTTCTGCTTTGGTTAGTTCCCAGAGTACTTCAACTTCTTAAACAACACATCTAAGAGTAAAACACCATGGTTGGTTTGTCTTCATGTGTTGCACAGCACTTCTCTTCATCCCTCTGAGGCTAGGCATGTCAATAGTTTCACCCATTAAGGTTAAAGCACTTTAAGAAAACTATTTACCATCTCACAAGTCCATGAAAGCTTCACCACCACGAAAGACAAACATTTTGTGTAGTTTCTTGCATACGCAAATGTCCTTTCCTCTCGTTCATACCTCCTCAACCTAAGCCGATCCTGTAACGTGACAAACGCAGTGGCCATCTACACAAACCCAAAGACGCGGCACAGCGTAGTTCAAACCATCAAAAAGAATGCAGACCTAGGCTGATTCCCAAAGTGCACCCTATCCCCTACATAGTGCACTACTTTTGACCAGAGACCTATGGGCCCTGGTCAAAAGTAGTTCACTATATAGGGAATAGGGTGCCAATTGGGACTCAGCCCCTAAAATGCCCAGACAATCAAGTTAGCCTAATCCAAGTGGACAGCCAATCAGCACACCATAGTTGGCAGACACAATGCCTTGTAATTACTCTTTCACTAAATGCAAGCATCTAAATGTATGTGCAGATTGAAGACTGAAGACAGGGATAGACTGAGGGAGCAAGGTCTATTTGAGCAAAGAGCTGAGCTCCCTGTTGCTAGCTGAATGAGTATGAGCTTGGCAGAAGGGAGGTTTCAGACAGATACAGCAGTTAGGAACCTTTGATACGTGTGATACAGACCAAAGGTCAGTGATTTAAAATGGAAACTGGTGTTGGTAACACCTTCTACAACTTTTTTCAGAGGTCTAAATAGTGAAAGGACTAAGGAAATACACTGTTCTCTTTGGAGCTGATTGTTGAATGGATAACAAAGAGGAAAATGAATTGAAAGATTACTACGTTTGCTCTCTCTCTCTACAGTTATAGTGCTGGTCATATTTAGATGAAATCACTGGGAGCCAAAGTTAAATCACTTTCCCAGTTCCCTAAAATAGTCAAAGGTTACAGCAGGACACAAACTGCAACATGTTGTGACCAACAGGGCTTCCTGAGGCAGCATTTTTATACAGGCCTCCCTTTGTGTCTTTTTTCGATTCTCCCTGCTGTTTAAGTTTCAAGTTTTAAATGTCACGTGCACAAGTACAGTGAAATGCCTTTCTTAGCACTAAAAAACACGTAAGGTAGAACAAAAAAACACAAAATAAATTAAAATAAGAAATACGAAGAACACGAGAAAGTAAGAAGCTACAGTAGATACAGGGTCAGTTCCAGTACCATACTTATATTGTGCAGGGATACTGGACTAATAGAGGTAGATATGTAAAGGGGTACGGTGAATATGCATCAGGATATGATAAACAGAGTAGCAGCAGCGTAAATGATGATTGTCAACTCAGATGGTCTGTGTAGCCATTCGGTTAGCTATTTTATGGCTTGGGGATAGGAACTGTTCAGGAGCCTGTTGGTGTCAGACTTGTACCGCTTGCCATGCGGAAGGTACCGCTTGCCATGCGGAAGGTACCGCTTGCCATGCGGAAGCTGAGAGAGCAGTCCACGGCTTGGGTGGCTGGAGTCTAACAATTTTCCGGGCCTTCCTTTCACACCGCCTGATATAGAGGTCTGGGCTGTCCGCACCACCCTCTGTAGCTCAATGCGATCGAGGGCGGTGCTGTTGCCATACCAAGCAGTCAAGATACTCTCACTGGTGCAGCGGTATAACTTTTTATAGGGGCAATCTGCAGTTGCTTACAACCATTTTTGGAATGATAAATGAATGGTATGTACCCACTGATTCATGCAGAATTGAACTTATAAATGCTTTGTGAGCTTAGTTCAACTGTTGTACCCCATCCGAACCCAAAATACAAGCTTGGTTAACTCCAATGTGTATAAACAAAGTACATGTAAACAAACACTATATAGCCTCAAAATATGGTTAAAACTACAATTTTGATATAATGAATGGCGAGTCCTTAGCGTCCATAGCGCTGTCTGTGAATTTGAGGTATTTCTATGAATTTGGTTGTGGTTACACTTCTTCAGGGAGTACTGCCGATTGTCGCTTTAAGGGGACTTTTTTCTTCGTATTCTCTCTCTCACAAATCACTGTTTTAAACATGTCTTCTATTCAAAAGGTCTAAATGGTGTTTCCCATAACGGACAAGGAAAGCCTATTAACTCATGATTCTATAAAACCACCATAGAAATGGAATTGCTAGATGGGACACAACATTGTTCCCCTATATTTTATGTCTCATTCCATCCCATGCAATCACTTAATGTGTGCTGGGCTCATAATAGTGCTTATAATGACCATGTCTTGGTTATTGTCTAATAGCCGGACGAAGTTGTAAGTAGGTGATTAGCCACTTAATACATTTTTTTAATCAGAAAACTTCATGGGAAATCACCCCTGGCCCCTGAGGAACAAAGTGCTGCAGTGTGACAGAGGCTGTCTCACTAACCCCATGCCTCTGGCTGACCCTGGTTAGTAGAGTTTATATGGGTTGTAAATTACACATATATGAATGGTGATAGCTGCTGAATGTGGTCTGGTCTGGCTGGGAAATCATGGGTTCAACAGTAGGATACGCTTGACATGTGCTTCATAAAATACCATAAATGGATGGTCATACCATTAGAAATGGAAATCTCACTGGAACACTGGAAATCCTATTCCGGTTAGACTATTAGTGTACCAGCATGGTCTTATAGACTAGACGTAACATAGTAAATGTAAATCCAGGACACCCAAGTTAAAATGAAAGTAGGGTGGTTGGTCGGGTGGATGTGTAAGTGTATAATGAAAACATCTAGCAACCCAAAGGTTGCGAGTTTGAATCTCATCGCGGACAACTAGCATTTTACATCATTAGCAACTTTCAACTACTTACTACTTTAGAGCTACTTTGCAACTACTTAGCATGTTAGCTAACACTAACCTTAACCCTAAGCTAACCCCTTTTAGCTAACCCTTCCCTTGAAGCTAACCCTTTAACTTAGCTTTTAAACTCAACCCTAACCTTAACCCTAACCCCTAGCCTAGCTAGCGTTAGCCAGCTAGCTAATGTTAGCCACCTAGCCACCTAGCTAGAATTCATAACATATGATATGTTTTTCAAATTTGTAACACAATACGAATTGTAATTCGTAACATATACGAAATGAGTGATGGACATCCACAAATGAATACATACCACACGAAACGTAATATATCAAACTAAATGGAGTGTCTCAAATTTACAGAATAATACTTGAGTGAAACTGATTGGTTGAGATTATGTGATTGCCATTTTTTGCCGCTAGTTGAATAGTGACTTCATGGATGAGTAGTATCAATGCTTTATAAATGCACTTACTGTACACATACTCATAACCTTGCATCTCCAATAAACATTTACAGTGAACATTACAGTATGAATTACTCAACCAAGTTCACTGTATTGAATGAAGGAGAGTTCTGGAGTACCCATTACGTACTCTTCAAGTCTACTTAAAATAGAAACTGCCAAAGAGATAATAAATCATGTGTGTTGTGGCAAGGTAACCACCATGACTAGAGAACAGAACACCCAGGTTGGAGACGGGGAGAAAAAAAACCCCGAAAAGAGTAAAAAGGAAAATTTGTAGGACAAGAGATCCCAGGAGCATAAAGACAGAGAAACATAAACAACCCTTATATTATTTCCTCCCTCTCTCTCTTCCATCCACCCATCCATCCATCCCCAGTCTCCGATTCCTGCAGAGGAATGCCAAACACACGCCTGCTCTATGTCACTAATAGCTGCCTACCTGATGCCCTGTGGGCTCCTTGAAAGTCACATTTTGACATGTAAACATTCGCTTTTCAATGTGAATTCAACATTTGTGGGTTCCCAGATAGGCTTTATTTTCTTCCCATTTTCCACCCCTGTGATAGGCTTGCATCTGGGTCTTGGGGTCTACAGAGACTATAGGACCTGCTCTCCCAATTGTAATCCCTCCTCCATCCTTCACACCTCGCTGGCTCGCAACAGACAGTGTTGTTACAGTAAAAGGTTGAGTAGGGGTCACATCATAAAAGGGACTTTTAGGTTTAAGAACGACCCAGAGCGTGTGTTAACTTAAAGGATATTGATGAAATACGAAAGAACCTCAGCCTACCACTGCTCTTACTCTAAGTGCATGTCACCCACTATCTCATCATCCTTAGCTAACTAGCCTAACTAGCATATCCCTGAGCTGGCCTTCTCCGGACGTCATTGTAAATACGAAGTTGTGTACATGAATTCCCCCAATGTATATAGGCTAGAGGATGCTAGGAGACATCAGTGTTTTCCCACGGTAGTAGGAGAATCATCCAGTCATCCTCTATGACCCCAGACCCTTGACCCCTGATGCTCCAGAGACACCTCAGACTCTCCCCTCGTGAGAGCCATTCACTGATAACAACCGCTACTTGATTTACACCGACCCAATGCCGCAAGCCCCATAGCCCCCAGAGTAGTCCTTTGAAGCTCTGATAGCTAGAGTATTTAGCCACTCAACAGCTGATAGTGCCGGTGGAAAGGCAAGGTGCCACTGGCATGAGACAGGGTGTTGTGGCTTTGTTGTGTTGGTGTTTCTCTCTAGATGGTTGTCACTATCATGGTGAGACTCTGGAGGTGTGACATTATTGGAAAGCTGGAGCAGTGGGTACAGTAGGAGCTGCCAGGGGCGCAACTTTGGTTTTAGAAGTGGAGGGGGCATCTAAAGCTAATTTCCTGCATTTCTACACAATCTAATATGACCCATGGCCCTTCTAGCCGTCTCCATTTAGAACAACAAAAAGTAAGCGAAAATGCTATTATTTATTATTACGTTATTAAATATGTTTAAGTGATTGATAAGACTGAACTAGATCAAAGATAATAAATATTGCGTTTTCACATTTAATCAATAGCCTAACAAATGAACAACTCTTACAAATAAAGTACAAATACTTTTGATCGTCTTTATCAAGACATATCCTCGATATCAAATTTCATCCAGACGGCCTAGTCAATACATTAACTCTCTCCCCAATACAACTTCCTTCCCATATTTTTTTTATGTATCAAGGGAAAGGTTTGGAAAACAAAAGTTGAATAAAAACATACACCTACACATTAACACACCGAAACAGTACACCCTCCATATAATGCATAGGCCTAATAGTACTGTAGAGCTCGTTTTACTTGCCCACAATACAGCTGGGTCACCTCGTCCTGACCCAAGGGGTCCACCAACACACCCCACTCAGCTTTAGGATCTTAGTGAAACATTCATTATGGGTTTCAGTGTGTTAAACCAAGGCTGGAGTGGCAACCAACAGTACGGCAGACCCCCAGGGCCAGAACTGAGCAGCCCAGCAGCTAGGGATTGCCTAAATAGGTTTTTCGCTTGATGTGGGCATGTTTTCAATACAGACTCCTTCTGTCGTACAGTATTCCTGTCACGGCCGTTGCTGGAAGAAGACCAAGGTGCAGCGTGGTTAGTGTACATTTTCCTTTTATTTAAAATGACGCTGACAAAAACAACAAACAATGAAATCAACCGTGAAGCTTACAGGGCTATAGTGCCACTAACAAAAGTCAACTACCCACAACAAAAGGAGGGAAAAAGGGCTACCTAAGTATGGTTCCCAATCAGAGACAACGATAGACAGCTGTTCCTGATTGAGAACCATACCCAGCCAAAACATAGAAACACAAAATCATAGAAAACAAAACATAGAATGCCCACCCCAAATCACACCCTGACCAAACCAAATAGAGACATAAAAAAGCTCTCTAAAGGTCAGGGCGTGACAATTTCATATAAGGCATCCAGATCTTATGAAATTTGCACAGTATACCCTTAATCTTGTAATAAATCTAATCTAGTGATGCATAACTTGACATTTCTTCCATCCATTATGGGAGGATAACCAACCTTCCAATGAATGGCAATGCATTTCTTACCCGCTATAAATGGTAGATTACACAGATTCTTCTGATAAGAGTCTCCAGTATCAACATTTCCAAGCAAACAAAAACAGGGAGAAGGGAGAATCTGTAGACATGGTGAGATAAAAGAACATCCTCTTTGCCAGAATTCAGCCAGCCTTCACAAGACCACAACATATGCAAATATGTTCCCTTTTGTGTTTTACAACTCCAGCAGAAGAATTACATTTCAGAGTGCATGATATTCAGTTTAACTGGCACATAGTACATTTTATAGATGGACTTAAACTGCAGTAATTTATGTCTGAGATATTATGAGCATGACTGGGCATTCTAACATATCTGTATCCCTTCATCATCATCAATAGTGTCTCCCAGGTCTTCCTCACATTTTTGTTTTGCATGTTTTGTGTCATTGGGAAAAGCCTCTATCAACCCTTGATACAGTTTGGAAATCAACTTTAGAGGTTTGTCAGACTGCCTTGAAACAGTTTCCATCTTTGAAGCGCCTTGCTTGTCCAGTGTTTGCTGCGCAGAGAGAATAAAGTGTTGCAAAAGTTCAACTCTGCGCTGTCACAAACTGGTCTTCCCTTGCTGCCTGACCCTGCTGAGACCCCTGTCACCATTTGATCCTGCTCAGATGAAGCATGACAAAGAACTACCTTGGTGTACATTGATTCTATTCACAGAAAATATAATATATCAATGGTTCAGTAATTGAAAGTACCATTATTCCCAGATCCTAGACTGTGGCCTACCCATCAACTCAAGATGGAACTTTGTATCCATTCACTGATTCACTAGAGCTGAACTGGCTGTGGTTGCTACTAGCTCCTAGCTACTAGCTACTAGATCATTCACTTCAGTCAAGAGGGGATGAAACATTAGCTAGCGTAACATGTCAGTTACACTACTAGATCAGCACTGTGAATAAATACTTATTTTTTCTGTCAAACAGCAGCTAGATCTAGATCAGTCAACTAGAGCCAGCTAGATCAGTCAACGAGAGAGTAGCCAGTTTCTGCTCTGCTTGCTTTTAAAACTCTGAGAAAAAGCGCAACACAGACAGCAGCTGCCTCTGTTCATCTCTCCCATGCTGGTCCTATACAGCAACCTTTCAGAAGCTTTGCCTTCACATAGCCTGCCCGCACGCTCTGCTCTCTCCATGAGGTTCTAAATCCAGCAGGCTGAAACTGGAAAACAGCCTACCCGTCCACTCTGAGGCGTCCGCATGGTCCTAAAGCACACCCCTTGCAGTGTTTTGTATCACAGTGAAATGATAACATTTCAGAATGTGTGTGTGTGCCGGTGGGGGGGTCATGTCCCCCTCATCCCCCGTGAAAGTTGTGCCCCTGGGAGCTGCTATAAACATGTTGGCATACCTGTGTCAAACCTATTATAAGGGGAAAATGATATGAATGTGATAATCAACAATGACGGAAGTTGTGCTAGTTGTGCTAATTGATATGACATTGAAACCTGTAACGTATGTAAACTATAAAAACACATCTAATTTGAACATACTATAATAATCTAACACGAATCAATCAATAATCAATATTACTTTACATAATGGGGGACTTAAGCAAAAACTTACATAATTGATTTAAAGTCTGTCAGAGGTCTTTGAAGACCCTATCAAGACAACACATGCCCTGTCAAGGGATGCCATACGACATACAAACCAGGCCTCTTTTAAAGAGCCCAAACAGCATTACTGTCAAACTCTCTGTTTACACTGTGTGTTTTAAAGACCTCAAAGGTTCCCCACATGTGAGGCAGAGAGCGGCACTGAGGGGAAGTCGGGCCAACTTTATGGGCGTCTCTCATGACAGGAGTGCTGGTGTGTCCCAAATGCCACCCTATTCCCCATTAAGCACACTTATTTTGACTGTAGGCCTTGGTCAAATGTAGGGAATAGGGTG
Organism: Salvelinus alpinus; assembly: GCF_045679555.1. NCBI lineage: Eukaryota > Metazoa > Chordata > Actinopteri > Salmoniformes > Salmonidae > Salvelinus > Salvelinus alpinus. Next base: position 53,957,235 of record NC_092100.1, read on the forward strand.
CCATTTGGGACTCGACCCTGGTTGGCACATTAGGGGCTGTTAGCTGTTAAGTCAACATGGTGGTTTTTAGGGTCCTGACATCCAGGTTGACCCAGACTAACCCTTTTACTGGACACAGTCATCATGCCTAGGAAACACTTGTCTGTTTTAAGGTCAGACTGAGATTGCTTCAGTATGGGACTGTGTGTGTAGACTGGCCACTTACTTACTATGGGCCTGAATGAGGGAATGTCCATCTCAGAGAATTCAACAGTAACAGCAACATCAGTGACTGTAGGATGATGCTATGTTGATCCTCTCTGTGTCAAAGTCGCCCTTGTAACCTCGAGAGTCTATCCTGGTTGCATGGATGTCCCTTCTCCCTGTCCTAGACTCCCAGGGGACTAAGGGGTTCAGCCAGAGAATGTTGCGCTTTATCTAGCACCATTTGTAGAGGCCATCAACTTTGACTAAGCTTGTAACCTGTGCCTACACAGAGGGTTGAGGGGGCTTGTAACCTAGCTATGCTTACAGGGAGGGTAGCCTTTCTTCAGGTCTCCTCCTTCCTCAGGATTTTATTATGACATCTGTCCCCCATCAAATTCCGAAACACTTTCTCCACCTTCTTTCCTGTGTCAGAGAGGGTGTGTGTGTGTGTGTGTGCCTGAGTGTGTGGGGTGTGCGTGCGCGTGTGTACTTTGGGATACTATGAGAAGTGGAAGTACTTCACGCTTCTTTGTGAACCGCAACATTGTTTCAACGTTCATATTCTCATTTGGCCTCAACCTTTGGATCCTGAATCTTAGGATGCCCCAGGCAAGGAATAGGTTTCTAAGTAAAAAGTCACATATGCTGTTCCATTTGCTGATCTGACTCGTCTAGATTTAAACAATGTCATATGCAATGAAAGCATGACTGACAGTGATGATAAATGGGACTCTGCAGGGGGTCTGCTCTGGAGGACCCGTCAACCGAGACCGTTACACAGGCTGCTTGAGGACCCCTCCCTCCCTTTTACCTCTGACTGTCACCCACTGCTGCCACTCCATCATCCAGTAGACACACACACACATGCACCTTTGCCATCCAAGTACGTCAGGGGGCCGCGAAGTATTACGAGGTCATAATACTTACACATAATATTCTGCTGTCTCATTCTTTCATTTTCTAATTCCACCCAATGCTTTCTCCGTCATATTACAGAGATACAGTATATTGGCTAAAAGGGCAAAATCAATGTGCAGGATAGTGCAATAAGCATAAGTCCAACATTACACAATCCCAGAGAGAAATGACTCACAGCTGACTCATATTTCTTCTTACTTCTCGTGTGTTTATTTTTTCATCGTTATTGATTATTGCATTGTTGGGTTTTGAGTTTGCAAGAACGGCATTTCACTGTACTTGCGCATGTGACATGCGCAACTTGAGTTTCCGACAGACACCTTATCAGCAAATGACACTCAATCAAGTACGTAAGTGGCAGAGATCAATATTTTGTGTGGGATTACTAATATGACTTACTTTTCCAGAGATGTAGGTGCTGTAACAGTGAGGATGTGTGATTCTGAGCATATCATGAACAGACAAGAAACTTGTGCAGTACTGTCAAAATGTTAGGAGTGGGGGGTGGACATAAGCCCAAGCTATACACCCAATTCAGCCAAGACTCACCCTCTCTCTCTAGCCTTTTAACAATGACAGCTTTGTCAAAGGAACTCAAAGGAGGCAAAAAAGAAGTCTGTATACCCCTGTCCCGGTATCTGAAGTGTGCCTCACCCCCATTTCCTCTCCTCCTCTCACAATCTTTCTAAGTCTTCCTTCTTCTCTTTCTTCGTCAGCATTGACGTAATCTCAAAACAAGCCACAGAGGCAGCTGCTCCTCGAGACACTTCTCTCTCTCTCTCTCTCTCTCTCGCTATATCTTTCTTACTCTCTTTTCCTGCTCACTCCATCTTACACTTTCTGTAGCTTTTCTCTCATTCATTTCATAGATGTATGAATTTCCCATGGCCTCACAAAGACCATCTTATTCTGACATCACATTATGACCCCTGTTTTCTTTTGGGACTGACTCTTGTAGTCTAAAGACAGATGGTAGATGGTACTGTACCCAATGTACTGAGAAACCCAGCAGAATTCTCTCCTGTCCACTAACACGGTTTGGTACATTGATTATTCAGCACTAGCTAGCTACAAGTTGTCCATAGGCATTCTAATGAATGAATGGATGGGACAGACAGACAGACAGACAGACAGACAGACAGACAGACAGACAGACAGACAGACAGACAGACAGACAGACAGACAGACAGACAGGATTTATTTGACAATTTAAAATACATTACAACCACACATTTGGATAATGCATTTACAATCATCGAGGATGACACAAAAAGTTTGAAAACGTTTTTTCCATTGTGGTCCTCAGATTCACATTAACAAACATTAACATAGTAGGCCTAGGCTACACAGTGGACCTAGCATTCTAGGCATACTTTGGTTACACATACTAACAAAACAAAGAACAGGACGACAATGTCATAGCCTAGAGCATTGCATACAGACATGAAAAAAATATATATATACAGTACCAGTCAAAAGTTTGGACACATCTACTCATTCAAGTTTTCTTCAAAACTATGAAATAACACATATGGAATCATGTAGTAAGTAAAAAAGTGTTAAACAAATATACATTTTAGGTTTGAGATTCATCAAAGTAGCCACTGTTTGTGTTATGTGTTTGTGTTATGACAAGGTAGGGGTGGTATACAGAAGATATCCCTATTTGGATGAATGACCAAGTCCATATTATGGCAAGTGCATTTGCAAAAACCAACAAACGCTATGATGAAACTGGCTCTCATGAGGACCGCCACAGGAAGGGAAGACCCAGAGTTACCGCTGCTGCAGAGTATAAGTTCATTAGAGTTACCAGCCTCAGATTGCAGCACAAATAAATGCTTCACATAGTTCAAGTAACAGACACATCAACATCAACTGTTCAGAGGAGACTGTGTGAATCAGGCCTTCATGGTCGAATTGCTGCAAAGAAACCACTACTAAAGGACACCAATAAGAAGAAGAGACCTGATTGGGCCAAGAAACACGAGCAATGGACATTAGAACGGTGGAGTCCAAATTAGAGATTTTTGGTTCCAACCGCCGTGTCTTTGTGAGACGCAGAGTAGGTGAATAGATGATCTCCGCATGTGTGGTTCCCACCATGAAGCATGGAGGAGGTGTGATGGTGCTTTGCTTGTGACACTGTCAGTGATTTATTTACAATTAAAAGGCAGCTGCATGGTTACCAGCGTGGCTACCACAGCATTCTGCAGCGATACGCCATACCATTTAGGTTTGTGCTTAGTGGGACTATCATTTGTTTTTCAACAGGACAATGACCCAAAACACACCTCCAGGCTGTGTAAGGGCTATTTGACCAAAACGAGAATTATGGAGTGCTGCATCAGATGAACTGGCCTCCACAATCACCCGACCTCAACCCAATTGAGATGGTTTTTGATGAGTTGTACCGCAGACTGAAGGAAAAGCAGCCAACAAGTGTTCAGCATATGGGGGAACTCCTTCAACACTGTTGGAAAAGCATTCCATGTGAAGCTGGTTGAGAGAATGCCAAGAGTGTGCAAAGCTGTCATCAAGGTAATGCGTGGCTATTTTGAAGAATCTAAAATATACAATTCATGTGTTTAACACTTTTTTTGGTTGCTACATGATTCCATATGTGTTATTTCATATTTTTGATGTCTTCACTATTATTCTACCATGTAGAAAATATTAAAAATAACAAAAACCCTTGAGTGAGTAGGTGTGTCCAAACGTTTGACTGGTACTGTACAGTCAAAGCTACTGTCCATTCGGAAAGTATTCAGACCCCTTGACTTTTTCCTCCTTTTGTTACGTTACAGCCTTATTGTTTTTTTCCCCTCATCAATCTACACACAAAACCCCATAATGTCAAAGCAAAAACAGGTTCTTACCAGATAGACTCTTACATTTAAAACAGTCAATATCAGAGTCTCTGGGACTGGTTTTGTATTGGTGAATATCTAATATACAGTGTAAGTAAAATAATGTGATAGGTACCTGGGGGCTGAGTAAGTAATAATTCTATGGACCAGACCTCTACAGGGGTCCTTTCCTCTACAGATAGCCAGCCTGATTAAAATGCTCGACCTCCAGAAGAGTACGAGGGGGAGTTTAAGTCCAACTCTCAGCAGCTTGTTTTGGCTGGTCTGTAGCTTATTCTTTAGATGACACTGAACTAGCGCTCCTGCCAATGTCTTTAGGGTGTCACTTTCAAGATTTTTTGAGGTCCGAGCTAGGAATGAAAAGTGTTGGTTTATCTTTGTTAAAACCTTTAGGGACATAGTCTCACCAGTCAGGTGCAGTGGCTTGTGAAAGTATTCACACCCACCGCCTTACAACCTGGAATTAAAATAGATTTTTGGGGGGGTTGTATCATTTGATTTACACAACATGCCTACCACTTGGAAGATGCAAAATATTTTTGTTGTGAAACAAACAAGAAATAAGACAAAACAACTGAAAACTTGAGCATGCATAACTAACTATACACCCCCCTAAGTCAATCCTTTGTAGAGCCACCTTTTGCAGCAATTACAGCTGCAAGTCTCTTGGGGTATGTCTCTACAAGCTTGGCACATCTAGCCACTGGTATTTTTGCCTATTCCTCAATGCAAAACTGCTCCAGCTCCTTCAAGTTGGATGGGTTCCGCTGGTGTACAGCAATCTTTAAGTCATACCACAGATTCTCAAATGGATTGAGGTCTGGGCTTTGACTAGGCCAGTCCAAGACATTTAAATGTTTCCCGTTAAACCACTTGAGTGTTGCTTTAGCAGTATCCTTAGGGTTATTGCCCTGCTGGAAGGGTAACCTCCGTCCCTGTCTCAAATCTCTGGAAGACTGAAACAGGTTTCCCTCAAGAATTTTCCTGTATTTAGCGCCATCCATCATTCCTTGCTTCTACACCTGCATTGCTTGCTGTTTGGGGTTTTAGGCTGGGTTTCTGTACAGCACTTCGAGATATTAGCTGATGTACGAAGGGCTATATAAAATAAACTTGATTTGATTTGATTTGATTCCTTCAATTCTGATCAGTTTCCCAGTCCCTGCCAATGAAAATTATCCCATAGCATGATGCTGCCACCACCATGCTTCACTGTGGGGATGGTGTTCTTGAGGTGATGAGAGGTGTTGGGTTTGCGCCAGACATAGCATTGTCCTTGATGGCCAAAAAGCATCTGACCAGAGTACCTTCTTCCATATGTTTGGGGAGGGAGTCTCCCACATGCCTTTAGGCAAACACCAAAGGTGTTTTCTTAAGCAATGGCTTTTTTTCTGGACACTCTTCCGTAAAGCCTAGCTCTGTGGAGTGTGCGGCTTAAAGTGGTCCTATGGACAGATACTCCAATCTCCACTGTGGAGCTTTGCAGCTCCTTCAGGGTTATCTTTGGTCTCTTTGTTGCCTCTCTGATTAATGCCCTCCTTGCATGGTCCGTGAGTTTGGGTTGGCAGCCGTCTCTTTGGCAGGTTTAGTGTGGTGCCATATTATTTTTTATTTTTTAATAATGGATTTAATGGCGCTCCGTGGGATGTTCAAAGTTTTGGATATTTTTTATCATCCAACCCTGATCTGTACTTGGAGAGCTCCTTGGTCTTCATAGTGCTGATTGCTTGGTGGTGCCCCTTGCTTAGTGGTGTTGCAGACTCTGGGGCCTTTCAGAACAGGTGTATATATACTGAGATCATGTGACAGATCATGTGACACTTAGATTGCACACAGGTGGACTTTATTTAACTAATAATGTGACTTCTTGTCACGACTCCGACCGAGGCAGGCTCTCCTTCCCGTTCGGGTGGCGCTCGGCGGTCGTCGTCACCGGCCTATTAGCTGCCACTGATCCTTTTCTCCCCCTCCTTATGTGTTTATTGATTACACCTGTTTTCATTTGTTGGTAATTAGTTGGGGTTATCAGTCAGCCGGCCCGCCCGGTTCTTTGTGCGGGATTATTAGTTGTTAAGCGTGGTGTCTGTTTTGTACTACGTGTCTACGTGGTTACTGGACTGCTTTCATTCCCCCCGTGTCCGGGGTAGTTTTTTGTGAGCACCCAGTATATTAGAAGGGTGACTTTAGTTTCTCAGTGTTCATTAAAAGGGAACATTTGTTATTGCACCCTCTGCTTCCTGCATTTGACTTCGCACTCCGACACCCAGTCCTTACACTTCTGAAGGTAATTGGTTGCACCAGATCTTATTTAGGGGTTTCAGAGCAAAGGGGGTGAATACATATGCATATACACAAGGTTTTTGTGTAACCCCTGAGTTGCCCACTTTGACACTAAAACCCGGGAACCATATTTCTCTGCATTTTTCCAAGATGCAGAGAAAGTTTGTTATCTGAAAGCCATTTACTGATTTTGGATAACTCTGCAGTAATGATCCCTTCTACTGAGACTTTATTCTTATGGGACACAGTAGAGCCGAGCCATCCGCATACAAAAACAAATTACGAGAGCAGGCTGATTTCATATCGTTAATGTACAGTAGGAAGAGAAGTGGGCCAAGGATGCTCCCTTGCAGGACCCCACAGCTAATCCCCTTTGCACTAGAATGTTTTCCATTAACATCCACCGTTTGGTCTCTACCTGTTAAATAGGATTTACCTCAGTCAATAACCCTGCTGTTAAAACCAAGGATAGCGTCTTCCGTTCCCATGATTCCATGGGGTATTGGGGCAGTGGACCACACACAAGGGACTCTCGATACATCATTGTCTGGGTCAGGCTGGTCCATAACAGACAATGGCCTAGCTGTGACTACGTTTGACATCCGTCACAAAGACAGGGTGTGAAGTCATTGTTGCTCCCGTCATAATTGAGTCCTGACATGATTTCTGATGCACTGCTAAAGCCTCATTATAGTCCAGTCTGTCATAGTGCCGAGGCAGCAAGCTCATAATAAAAGAAAAATGTTCTCCAGACAACAATTGGGGAAGATTGAGGAAGAGCTGAGCACTTTGATCACAATGCCCATCCCTGGCTGGTTCTCTGGGAACAATAGTGAGCTACTGATGGTGGAGGAAGGAGGGTGGGTGCTGCCACAGAAATAAATAGAACATTATAGTGTATCTCAGTAGGGGGCACTCCTCTCTGTGATCTATAGATGGAGACCTTTGTGGCCAAGGTCAGGACAGACAGCATTTGGGGACACTGCCTTTCAAATGGTACCGTCAATCATTGCAAAGGTTTTAAGCTGTCATAGCTAAGTACAGATCCCATGGCATGCAGCTGTTGCAAGGGTAGTGGTATTATTCCCTGGATAAATCCTCAAACTGATCAACATACTACAAACTACATAGTACCAGTGTTGGTGGTAATGCGTTACAAATGAACGTGTTACAGTAATAATATTACTTTTTGCGGTAACTAACAATATGACGGAGTTACTGTTCCAGATTGATTAGCAATATTACAGTTACTGTTATCATCCCCGTCCTATTACAGTTATTGATCCAAATAGATATTGGTGATGATTATTATTCCCTCTCTGTTGGCACAATATTTAAAATCACCCCGCCCCAGATTCTGATTCTGTTTTTGTCCTCTTGCCAAGTTCCTGCTTACGCACGCAGTAATACTAGCTACTTTAGTGAGGAAGATGAAAAATGGCGGAAGCATCGTTGACTTTCTCAGTTCTCCCATTACTTTGATAGGACAAAAATGACAAGAATATAACTGTAAAGTGTAAACTGTGACCCACTGCCCAGGCGATGAAAAACCCTGTCCACCGCAAGAAACACGGCCTCCTACACAGGCAACACACCAACACAAAACCCCGAGACCTGACCACTGCTGTTTAAGATGTCGGTAGGCCTACCTCATCCAAACAACCAAGCCTTGATTTTAATCGTTCAGGAGGACAGGCGGTAACCCAGGGAGAGCTGAATAAGCGTGTAGCTGGGTATGTAGTAGAGGAAATGCTGTTCTTATCCACGGTAGAATCACCCTATTTTTGTTTCTGTCATTATTAGGCTACTTGTGTTGGTGTATAGGCCTACTTAACGTAACTTTGACAGTGTTTAGGACACGCAACGTTTTGGGGTGTAATGCAAAAGTAATATAACGAGTAGCGTAACTAATTACTTTAATTCATTTTGTTATTGTTGAAAGAAGTAATAAGTAATAGGTAATAATAAATAAATAAAAATTGTAACGACCCCAACACTGAATTGTACATACTGCATAGGCTACCAATGGGCTCATTTGCATTGTTCCACTCTAAAATCACAAAATGGTTGTTACTTTGTAAACAAGTTATTACAGATATAGAAAATGAAAGTCTCAACCAAAGAGTGGGGCGACTATAAGTTGCAGATAAGAACAAGGGAAGAAGGGGTGTGTGTGGGGTAGAAGAGAGGGAATGGGGAACCTGAAGAAGGGGTGCTTGTGGTGGGGTTGAGGGGGAACGGGTAGGGGAATGGAAAAGGGAGCATCAAATAGCTGGCGCCAGCGGCTGCCGATGCCTGCATGCCTCGAGAAGATTTAGTGTTGAAGCAGGGGGAGGCCGAGCATGAGCCCATTGGGCCTGTGAATGTGGGGCTGTTCATGGCTGATTTCATGCCTGGTTGATCAGAGGCTGCCGGGCCAGGCCTCACGACAGCTGCAGGGCCCGCTGGCCGCCCGCGCCACAGCCCGGCACAAAGGCAGCACAGCACACAGCACAAGAATGGTTGACAGGCTGTTGTTAACGACGGCAACTGTGTGAGGTATGTATATCAGGTCGCTAAATACTGGCAGTGTTAATCAGGCGAAGCGAGGGGAGAGGGAGCAGAGGGAAAGAGAGAGGGGGTAAGATGATGCCCCCTATCTGAAGCGTTGTTTTACTGCAAGGATTTTACTAAACAGGTTTCATTGATGGAATAATGTGACGTTCTCAATAAAATATACAAGTATTTTTGTTTTGCCTCCCAATATTTTATCCACCACCCGATATTATCATCTTAAACCATCCCTTTCACAAGACCGAATAGAATAGGCCTAATTCTCACATTCATAGTCTGCGTGCGCCTTGAAGTAGGCAGCAATAGGGTGAACTTTTGGGTGTGATGTGTTTGAGTTTTATTGGACTGAAGGAAGTTTACAAGTGACTGGAAGTCTGAGACAAGGCCATGTTGTCCATCTGGGCTGGAGTTTATAAGGACAGTGCTCAAAGTGAAGAGGTAGGATTCTGAATGCCAAGCCACAGAACCACAAAACCTTGACCCTGACCTTGACCACTCGTCTCCCCCATGGTGAGCACAGGCCAGAGGAATGTGCGGTTCCAGGGGGATGTGTGCACGGTGGGCCAGTCTGGATGGCTCTTAGGGGAGCTATCCAGGCCATTTCAGGTCTTCTGTATGACTCCCCAGTCACCGCTACAGGGGGAGTGTCAGCCAGAGCTATGGACACAGCAGCAGGATTAGCGTTCTGCCGGTCGGGAAATCTTTTGGTCAGAGATGGCAATCCCTTTTCAGGCCCTCTGTCTGCATGCCTCTCCACTTCCTTGGTCCTACACTCTTTGGAATAAGGGTTCCAAAATGTTTTTTTGGGGCTATAAGAGAACCCTTTTTGGTTCTAGGTAGAACTATTTTGGGTTCCATGTAGAACCATCTGTGGAAAGGGTTCTAAATGGAACTCAAAAAGGTTCTACCTGGAACCAACAGGGTTCTAACTAGAACCAAAAGGTGTCCTTCAAACGGTTTTCCTATGGGGAAAGACGAAGGACCCTTTTAGGTTCTAGATACCACTTTTTTACACTGAGCTGAATTTATTATCATCTCTATAACTAAAGCAGCTAATCTGACCAGTCTGATAAGAATCACACCAATTAGTCCTCATGATACGATTGAGATAATCAGATAAGATAATAGCATTCATTACTATACTTCTCTACAACGTTCTCATGCAACACGAGCATACCAGATGAGCTAAATGACTGCAAGGCAAGCAACACTGAAGCATGCATGAGAGCACCAGCTGTTCCGGATGACTGTATGGTCACGCTCTCCGTAGCCGATGTGAGTAAGACCTTTAAACAGGTCACCATTCACAAGGCCGCAGGGCCAGATGGATTACCAGAACGTGTACTCAGAGCATGCGCTGACCAACTGCCAAGTGTCTTCACTGACATTTTCAACCTGTCCCTGACCAAGTGTGAAATACTGGGGCATACACACTACCATCTGTAGTGCCTTTTGGTCGGGGGCCGTACAGTTGCCATACCAGGCGGTGATGCAACCAGTCAGGATGCTCTCGATGGTGCAGCTGTAGAACTTTTCTTATTTGTCTGCATTGCTTGCTGTTTGTGGTTTTAGGCTGAGTTTCTGTATAGCAATGTGACATCTGCTGATGTAAAAAAATACTTTATAAAAACATTTGATTGATCGAAATTGATTGTTTATTATCTATGCATAGTCACTTTACCCCTACCTACACATACAAATTACCTCAATTACCTCGACTAACGTGAATCAGTACCGGTACCCCCTGTTTACAGACTCATTATAGTTATTTTATTGTTACTTTTTAAAATGTTTTACTTTAGTTTATTTAGTAAATATTTGGTCATTTCTTATTTTTCCTTAAACTGCAATTCTGGTTAAGGGCTTGTAAGTAAGCATTTCACAGTAAGGCCACACCTGTTGTATTTGGCGCATGTTACAAATAAAATTTGATTTGAAATCTTCGGTCTCCGTTTTCAGCTGTGCCAACATAATTGCAAAAGGGTTTTCTAATGATCAATTAGCCTTTTAAAATGATAAACTTGGATTAGCTAACACAACGTGCCATTGGAACACATGAGTGATGGTTGCAGATCATGGGCCTCTGTACGCCTATGTAGATATTCCATAAAAAATCTGCCGTTTCCAGCTACAATAGTCATTTACAACATTAACAATGTCTACACTGTGTTTCTGATCAATTTGATGTTATTTTAATGGCCCAAAAATTTGCTGTTTCTTTAAAAAAAAAGGACATTTCTAAATGACCTCAAACTTTTGAATGGTAGTGTAACTGTATTGTTTTACCCCCCATCACCAGGTGGGACTTGACCCAATAACCTCTTGTGACCCGTATTCTCATGGGTACAGCTGAACTGTCATGATTTCTATATTGATACAGACTGACAGCCATACTGACTGATCCATCAAAGCCAGCCTCAAGCCCTCTTTGGGACCATCAGCCATGTCACATTACAGTAGCTGCTGTTAATACCATGTTATAGACTTTTTAAAGATCATCTTATATTTTAACCTGAGGTAAGCACCATTCCTGTACATGATATTAACACCAGCTACAGTAAGATAACAGAAACCCACCGTCACAGAGACCAGCTAAGACTGGTAAGGGAAATTGAGGCTTTGTGGAGGAAGTAAGTAGAAAGTGCATTAACTTTGTGCCATGACGCAGTGATAGCGTCTACCCTTGTAGGTCAGGAGCAGCCAGCCAGTCGTCTTAATATGGGAAACGAGAAGGGAACTTTCCCCAACACTGTTTAAACCACCACGAGCACCAAGTTAATGATGCCCCCAGGTTACAGTCGTAGCGTGTGAACCACGTTCCCCTCACACAGATTACCTTTCTGTATCTCTGGGCTCCCTGATCGCCTCACCATTCAACCCTTTGTCCCTCTGACATAGAGATTGACTGCTGTTTTCACCCTGGTTTGTGTGAAGTATAATAAGATGCATGTACCAGGTAAAGTCCCTGCCACAGGCTAATAGCATCACTAGAAAGAAGGCCTTTCCCACAATAAATGATACTGTATGCATTGTGGGAAAGAGGCTGTACAGAGCCATCGGAAAGTATTCAGACCCCTTGGCTTTTTCCACATTTTGTTACGTTACAGCCTTATGGAATGGATTAAATAAAAAAAATCCTCGGAAATCTACACACAATACCCCATAATGGCAAATCAAAAACATGTTTTTAGACATTTTTTCAAATGTATTAAAAATAAAAAACAGAAATACCTTATTTACATAAGTATTCAGACCCTTTTCTATGAGACTCAAAATTGAGCTCAAGTGCATCCTGTTTCCATTGATGGAAATGGGAGAACTTTCCAGAAGGACAACCATCTCTGCAGCACTCCACTAATCAGGCCTTTATGGTAGAGTGGCCGGACAAAAGCCACTCCTCAGTAAAAGACACATGACAGCCCGCTTGGAGTTTGCCAAAAGGCACCTAAAGACTCTCAGACCACGAGAAACCAGATTCTCTGGTCTGATGAAACCAAGATTGAACTCTTTGGCCTGAATGCCAAGCGTCATGTCTGGAGGAAACCTGACACCATCCCTACGGTGAAGCATGGTGGTGGCAGCACCATGCTGTGGGGATGTTTTTCAGCGGCTGGGACTGGGAGACTAGTCAGGATTGAGGTAAAGATAAAGGGAGCAAAGTACAGAGAAATTCTTGATGAAAACCTGTTCCAGAGTGCTCAGGACCTCAGACTGAGGCAAAGGTTAACCTTCCAACAGGACAACGACCCTAACCACACTACCAAGACAAGGCAGGAGTGGCTTCGGGACAAGTCTTTGAATGGCCTTGGCCTAGCCAGAACCCTGACTTGAACCTGATCGAACATCTCTGGAGAGATCTGAAAATAGCTGTGCAACAACGCTCCCCATCCAACCTGACAGAACTTGAGAGGATCTGTAGAGAAGAGTTGGAGAAACTCCCCAAATACAGGTGTGCCAAGCTTGTAGCGTCATACCCAAGAAGACTCTATGCTGTAATCGCTGCCAAAGGTGCTTCAACAAAGTACTGAGTAAAGGGTCTGAATAAAGATTTGCCCTAACGAAAAATGCTCCTTAGATATTAATTTCGAATCCTCCAATCCTCTAAATCTTATTATTGGCTGAGAGTCACGTCATTGAAAAAAAAATCGATATCCTATAGGCCTACCGTAGGCGACATGAGTCTCACTAGTGTTGAGTAATGTCCTGTTTAAAGTGGTGTAGGTCTGGTTTATTTAAAAAGCATATTGAAGTTAGAAGCAATAGGATTTTAAGCAGTAGCCTATTCGCTGTGGTCAACTATTTCAGCACCGTTTCGTGCCGCTCTGAGACAAGCATGGGGACTGGTCTTGATAAATCAATGAGATTTTTATTTTCACTGAATCTCAGTTTGGGCATTGGTTAGACTACAATTAGGGTGTGGACATGTTATGCTCTTAGTACTGTACCTACTCCTGACCGTCACGTTGTACAGCACCATATTTCCCGCTCCATCCGTTTTTCTTGGAATAGTAACACCATAATATTAGTCTAATTAATTAAGCAAAATTTATAAAATCAATCACATATATTATGTTCTTACAAAAAAGTTTTCAATTTTCTAGTATAACCAATATTGAAGGCTATCAAATTCTTCTCAAATTTGCATTAACTAGCATTAATGGTAACAATGGCTGACAATTAAATAACGTGCCATAGAATTCTGCGGCAGCCCGCAAGGGGTGCTGCAGTATGACGCAACTTTTAAAGGAAGAACCGCTGTACCTATGTAAAGGTGACAGTTGTAAAGGTGTACCTATGTAAAGCTGTACCTATGTAAAGGTGACGAAGCAAAAAAAACAGTTTTTGCTTCGTCACTATGGGGTAGTGTGTTTTGTTTGATGAGGAGAAAAAAATGCAATCCATTTTAGAATAAGGTTGTAACGTAACAAAATTTGTAAAAAGTCAAGGCATCTGAATACTTTCCAAATGCACTGTATGTAGCCTAATGTACTATACTTGGATACTATAAAAGGATAAATGCTAAATTATTTCCTGAGAACTACTAATTTATCAGTCATACAGAAAATCATAATAACCACAATATAAGAAAAATGAAGTGATTTTGTGCCCAGGTCCAAATGTAGTCACCATCCCCTTGGGATCCGACAAAGGCATTTTCTCCTCCACCCTATCAACATTTACAGCAGGACAATCCCATCATGTGATGAGAGAAAATATGTTGGATCACCTCCAAAGCCAAAAGGTTGAGAGAGCGAGAGAGAGAGAGAGAGTAAGTAGGCAGACCTGGCTCTCAAGAGAAGCAAGGCTACGTGCACACTGCCCATAAAATGAGGTGGAAACTGAGGTGCATTTCCTAACCTCCTGCCAAATGTATGACCATATTAGAGACACATATTTCCCTCAGATTACACAGACCCACAAAGAATTTGAAAACAAACCCAATTTTGATAAACTCCCATATCTATTGGGTGAAATACCACAGTGTGCCATCACAGCAGCAAGATTTGTGACCTGTTGCCACAAGAAAAGGGCAACCAGTGAAGAACAAACACCATCGTAAATACAATCCATGTTTATGTTTATTTATCTTCCTTTTGTACTTTAATTCTTTGCACTTAATATGACATTTGACATGTCTTTATTCTTTTGGAAATTTTGTGAGTGTAATGTTTACTATTAGTTGAGTTGAGTTTATTTCATTTTATTTTTTACAGGGACAGTGCACATTAATCAACGTTTCAGTAAAAGTGCCGGTTTTAGCCAGCCGGCTAATTTTCAGCCGCAGTCCCTGGGCAGGTTATTAAAAACAATTACAATATAAACAATCATTGAGCAGTGAGCACACGCAGAGCAACATAGGACAAGCAAGACATAGCATACAGACAAAGCAACATAGGACAAGCAAGACGTAGCATACAGACAGAGCAACATAGAACAAAAAGCAGCAAGACAAAATTCATAAAAGCAACAAAGTGTTTCCACACCTCACAAGCTACAGACAACAGACAACATGGAAAGCGGCAATACACAGCTAGGGATTATGTTCACAAATCTGATTGACCTTTAGCCATGTCTTCATGCATTTTGTGAAAGTGTGATATGTGGTGCAGTTATGTGTGTCTGGTGGCAGTGTATTCCAGACATGGGAAGCTCTCACAGAGAAAGCGGATTTACTAAAGGTGCTTTTCCTTAAGGGAACTATACCTCTCATGGTAGACCTTGTGAATCTGCTGCCATGTGTTTGGATTTTCTGTTTAACAAAAATACTGAGTGGAGGGGGAGCCAGGCCATTTAGGATCTTGAATACAAGACATGCGTCGGTGTATTGCACAAGATTTTCCCAACTCAGGAGCTCATGCTTTCTGAGGATGTAACAGTGATGATGGCTATTGGGCTTCCTATCAAGCACTTTGAGAGCCTGTTTGTTGACAGACTGAATAGGTTTTAATGTTGTACAGCAAGCTTGGGCCCAACTAGTCAAGCAGTATGTAAGTGGGGGAGGATCATAGATTTGAAGTACAGTTTTGCTACCTCTGTAGTCAAACAATTTCGTATAAATCGGAAATTAGCTAGGTTGAATTTGGTTATCTGAATTACCTTTTTCACATGCTTTTTATAAGAGAGGTTGGAATCAAGTATGATGCAAAGGTACTTAAAATCAGATACCACCTGGAGCTTCTCCCCTGACACATAGACATCTGGCTCAGTAGCATCTGTTGCCCTCTTTGTGAAGAACATGCAAACTGTTTTTTTCACATTGAGATGCAAACACGAGTCACTGAGCCACTTTGTAACCTGGCCCATTACAGTAGTGAGTTCTTGTGCAGCTTGTTGTTTGCTCTTTGCATGCAGATATATCACTGTATCATCTGCATACATTCGAACTTCAGACCCAGTACAGACAAAAGGCAGATCATTAATGTACAGGCTGAACAGGAGGGGCCCCAGTATTGACCCTTGGGGCACGCCCACATCATAGCTAAGAGTGGGCGACAGCTCATTGCTCACTCTGACACACTTCTTCTGCCTTCAAGGTATGATTTCATCCATCTCAAGGCATCGGGGGAAAGTTGAACTTAGACAATTTTCTGATGAGAATCTCATGGTTAACAGTATCAAAAGCCTTCCTTAGGTCCAGAAACACAGCCCCAACAACGCCCCCTTTGTCCATCTTGGACTTCACATTTTCCATAAGAAAGCAGTTGGCCGTTTCTGTGGAGTGTTTCGCTCTGAAGTCAAACTGCATGGAGTGTAATGTGAAGGGGCTGTTGTTGAGGTGGGCAATCAGTTGTTCTGCAACACACTTTTCAACAACCTTTGACACCAAAGGTAGTATACTAATGGGCCTGTAGTTACTCACGTCAGCAGGGTCGCCCGATTTAAAGATGGCCGTTATTATGGCCGACTTCCATGCTCTTGGAAACACCCCGAGACCAATAGATGTGTTGGTGACCTTAGTAATGGGGCCAATGAGTGACTCTTTGTCGTTTTTAAGAAAGGTAGAGTCCAGCCCAAACACATCTTTGGCTTTAGAGTTCTTTAGTGAGCTAATCACCTTGTTCACCTTTGACTCAGAAACCTCCCTTATGATGAAGACAGGTTGAGTGTCATTTATTAGCACTGAGCCCAAGAAACCAGTGGAGGGGTTCTGTGTCAGTACCCTGACAGAGTCAATAAAGTAGGAATTGAAGGCTATTGCTATTTCGACTGCATCCTGTGTTAGATTGTTATTCACCATGATTTCTAGTCTTTTTGCAGTGTTACTATGGTCTTTCCCTGTTAACTTTTTTAGATTCTCCCAGATCAATTTAGAATTTCCCTTTGCTTCACCAATTATGTTAATAAAAAAGTTTGCCTTGGCCTGTCTGATTTCTTTCATCACCGTATTTCTCAACATGGTAAACCTACGTCTGTCATGCTCTAATTTGGATCTTAGGGCTATTTTTAGAGCATAATCTCGTTCTTTCATCAATTTCCAGA
The DNA here is from genome assembly GCF_045679555.1 of Salvelinus alpinus. Classification (NCBI taxonomy): domain Eukaryota; kingdom Metazoa; phylum Chordata; class Actinopteri; order Salmoniformes; family Salmonidae; genus Salvelinus; species Salvelinus alpinus. Next base: position 53,974,022 of record NC_092100.1, read on the forward strand.
TTTCTCCATTTAACCAAGGAAGAGTGCTCTTTTGGCCAGGTTTGGATTTGATTTTCTTTAGGAAACCATTTATTGTAGTCTGGATTGTGGATAGAAAAACCTGACTATCAGTTTCCACGTCTGCATAGGACAAGAGATCATTCCAGTTAATTCCCTTAATTGCGTTTTCAAAATAGTTTAATTCACTCTTAGGTATTCTTAGTTGATCCGGCTTTCTAACAGTGGAGAGGTTAAACCTGCTCTTAGACAGCTTTCTGGCTATAAGTGTCAGATTGTGATCAGATAGCCCAGTAACCATATTGAATGACTTAGTCACTCTCTCTGGTTAATTACTGAACACCAAATCAATCTGTGTTTTAGAGCAAGAAGTCACCCTGGTTGGCCCTTTAACTAGCTGTGTAAGGTCAAAGGTATTAGTGATCCATTTGAGGGTTTTCCTACAAGACTTGTCTTCATAATTAATATTAAAATCTCCCATTAAGATGACCTCTCCCAAAATCACATTCCCTAAGCATGTTATTAAACTGATCAAAAAACACACTTTTGGTGGAAGGTGGCCTATACATTCCAATAAGGGTAAAAGACATTTGAGGAGACAGTGTAACATTCAGGCCAATACATTCTAGTTCATTATCACATGACCACTCAATTTGTTTACATCGGATATGTTCTTTAATGTAAATCATCACACCCCCTTCACACTTCCTTCAATCCTGTCTCTCCTGAAAACATTGTAGCCAGGCACAATCAAAGCAGCATATGGAGAGTTTTTATGGAGCCATGTCTCTGAGAGGCAGAGGAAGTCAAGGTTGGAGTCTGTGAGTAGATGTTGAATTTGATCACTTTTTGGAATGACACTACGAATGTTCAAGTGCCCCCCTAGTAGTCCCTTGGGCTTAGCTCGTGGGTCCCAGATGACTCGAGAGTGATTGACACATTGAAAAAAGTTACATTTTCTGTGTTTTCTGACGGCTGGGTTTAGGCCGTTTTGTTTCGTTTTAATTAGGGGCAGTTCGGTAGCGCAATTAACAATCCCTCCCGCCTGCACTGGATGCGGGGAACTAATTAAAACAGCTTGCGTACCAGAAGCAGAGTCAGCGATTGCATATAGCGACTTGGGTATGTTTGAAGAGTCAAAATCTATCCTGGAGCCGGGTGAGTCGAGAGAAACCATGGGACCATAGCACTCACCCACTTCCACAGCGGCGACGATCAGTGGACAAGGCCATCCACTGCTTTCCACTCCGGTGAGTATCGCTGGCTCGGTGATGTTAGGCCCAGGATTGAGTTGCACATCCCCGGAGAGTAGGAGGGCAGTGAACAGGTAGTTTAAAAGTTTCCGATAAATGTTGGACTTGTGTTTGTTACTGTCACGTTTCTGACCTTTATTTCCTTTGTTTTGTCTTTATTTAGTATGGTCAGGGCTTGAGTTGGGGTGGGCAGTCTATGTGTGTTTTTCTATGTTGGGGTTTTGTGTTCGGCCTGGTATGATTCTCAATCAGAGGCAGCTGTCAATCGTTGTCCCTGATTGAGAATCATACTTAGGTAGCCTGGGTTTCACTTTTGGTTTGTGGGTGTTTGTTTCCGTGTCAGTGTTTGTCGCCACACGGTACTGTTTCGTTTGATCATCGTTTATTGTTTTTGTTCCTGTGTTCAGTTTTTGGATTTTTATTAAAGACATGAACACTTACCACGCTGCGCTTTGGTCCGATCCTTCTACCACCACAGACGATCGTTACAGTTACGCCTAAGCGGTTCAGTGGAATAGGGAGCGAGGTAGACTTGGCCATTATTCAGAACATTATGGAATGCTGTTTGTATTGTTTATTTCACTTTTGCTTATTATCTACTTCACTTGCTTTGGCAATGTTGACATATCTTTCCCATGCCAATAAAGCCCTTGAATTGAATTGAATCGAATTGAGAGAGAGGACAGGGAGGGAGTGAGGTGAGAAAGAGATGGTAGCTAACTACGTTCCACTCAGCCAAGACCGGGTATATTGTCCTGCCACTGTGGGAAACTCTGAAAACTTCCTTCTAGTGATTACCAGGAAACTGTAGATGCCGTATGAGTGACCCTCCTGTCACTTTAGCTGCATGAGCAGAAGCATTTACAATGTGGCGAAGCATTACTGCCGCGTGAGATGACTCTGATAAACTCTCTCTCTAACTCCCTTACCCCTCTCTCTCCATCACCTTATCTGTGAATGAAAGAATGTCTGGCCTTCATCCTAAAGTGGTCATGTCTTATGGGAAGGCAGTATTGCATTCTTAGAGATTCTTAGATTATTATAGGCAGGAGATTCTTAGATTCTTAGTCAGGACATTCTTAGATTCTTAGAGACAGGACATTCTTAGAGACAGGACATTCTTAGATTCTTAGAGTCAATAAATGATTCCAACAATTGATCACATTCAGATGGGAAATAAGACTGATTTTGAAAGGACGAAGGCTATCAAATTTAAGACCAAAATATGAATGTCTCACTTGTCTGTTTGCACCTGTCACAATACTATCACACAACTGACGTGCAATTGTGCATACACTGTACTCAGTTAAGCTGCCTCAGTAAAAACGTGAATGTTACTGTGAAAACAGAGATTTGATGTGTTCCCGTAGACTAGAGGGACATCAATTAGTTAAAAAGTGAATGTTACAGTGAAAACAGAGATTTGATGTGTTTCTGTAGACTAGAGGGACATCTAATGGACAGTGGTCACCTCTCATGCTGTCCTATAACATCACACCGTCACTATACAGTACATCTCTAACCCTGTCCTTTCAACTAACAACAACAACATTGTGTTCAGTTCTTAGGAGTGTCAAACATAACACTACTGACCTAAAATGCCTTTATTCATTTCATAATACAGCACCTACAGTAGGCCTAATCTGAACACAACCCCTGGAGTCTTGCCCGAACCAACCCTCCACCTTGGCCCCACAAACCTCACAGACCCTGATACAGTCACGAGTCATGGTTGCTCTCACCTCTATGCAAATCGACCTGTGGTTTATACAGAGGAGACGCGGTGATAACAATCTAATGTTATCAAGGCCTACCTTTCCTTGACACCCACACGTTGCACTTTAACCACAGGTTAATTGTCTACAGGTGAACTGAACTAGGCTAGGCAGGCCGGGCGGAAGGTTCTGTCATGAGATCTCTTTGAACTGGACAGCCCCAGAGCAGAGCGGCACTTTGTAATGTGACTGTGGCACACACTCACGCACACATGCACAGCCTTAGCACAACAGTGCTCAGGAAGCCAAGATCCTTCTAAGGGTTCAATGATTATGTGACTGACATGTACTGTATACTGTGTTGTAAACTGCCTTGAATAAATCATTCTAATCACACAAATAAATCCCACTCAAGTCAAAACCAAGTAAAAAGTCACCTTTTCCGTAGCAGACCCACCTCCTCCTCGCTCAGCAGGCTAATCAACCTCTCACACATAAACACACACACACAGAACCAGCTGTGGTAGAAGTCCACCTGGCAGACAGGTGTTGAGGGCTGGGCTGGAGGGTCAGAGGGCACAGATTAAAGGTCCGCCCCCGCCATGCAGCCACTCTTTTAGTCAGGTAGAAGGGTGTGGTGACTGGATGTGCGTCCCAAACGGCATACTATTCCATGTATAGGGCTCTGGTCAAAAGTAGTGCACTATACAGTATATGTAATAGGGTGTCATTTAAGATGCAGACTAGTCTAGGACAGGTGCAGGCAGCAATTTAAACTGAGGACAGACATTAGGTCTATTATTGAGTCGGCCAGAAGAAAAGAACCCTGAAAGGAAACATAATTACAGTGTTTCCAGTGTTGGGTAGTAATGGATTACATGTAATTGGGGTTACATAATCCAATAACAAATATGAAGAAACTGTAATCAGACCGGATTACTTTAAACAATTCCCTCGTTATGTCGAGATCACAATTTATTTATCTCATGATCACGACATAAAAAAAGTTGTTTTGTTGAGATCACAAGATCATTTTCTTATAATATAAACAAGGCAAGACCTAGATGGTTAAAACCGGGAGGACTGGCAAAAAGAGAATAGAAGAAGGAGTATGGGAAAAACGCTGTTTGACTTGAAAAACATACAAGACGAACTGGCACAGAGAGAAAATGAACACAGGGATAAATACACCAGGGAAAATAAGCGACACCTGGAGGGGGTGGAGACAATCACAAGACAGGTGAAACAGATCAGGGTGTGACATTTCTCATGATCATGACATAACAAAGGTTGTTACATGATAGATTGACAGTACGGCTGAGGCGACAGAGCCCACGGTATTTGTCACATGCTCCGAATACAACAGTTGTAGACCATACCGTGAAATGCTTACTTACAAGCCCTTAACCAACAATGCAGTTCAAGAAATATAGTTAAGAAAATATTTACTAAATAAACGTTTTTTTTTTTAAAGTAACAATAAAATAACAGTAACGAGGCTATATACAGGGGTTACTAGTACTGAGTCAATGTGCAGGGGTACAGTTGAGTTGAGGTCATTTGTACATGTAGGTAGAGAGGTAAAGTGAGTATGCATAGATTATAAACAGCGAGTAGCAGCAGTGTAAAAAAAAGGGGTGGGGGGGGGGGGTCATTGGAAATAATCCGGGTGGCCAATTGATTAATTGTTCAGCATCCTTATGGCTTGGGGGTAGAAACTGTTAAAGAGCCTTTTGGTCCTAGACTTGGCGCTACGGTACCGCTTGCCGTGCAGTAGCAGAGAGAACAGTCTATGACTTGGGTGACTGGAGTCTTTGACAATTTCTTGGGTCTTCCTCTGACACAGTCTAGTAGAGAGGTCCTGGATGGCAGGAAGCTTGGTCCCAGTGATGTACTGAGCCGTACGCACTACCCTCTGTAGTGCTTTACGGTCAGATGCCGAGCAGTTGCCATACCAGGCGGTGATGCAACCAGTCAGGATGTTCTCGATAGTGCAGCAGTATAACTTTTTTGAGGATCTGGGGACCCATGCCAAATCTTGTCAGTCTCCTGAGGGGGAGAAGTTGTCCAATCAAATGAATTTACCACAGGTGGACTCCAATCATGTTGTAGAAACAACTCAAGCATGATCAATGGAAACAGGATGCACCTGAGCTCAATTCTGAGTCTCATAGCAAAGGGTGCTATGGGCACGTCATTCAGGCGGAAATGGAGAAAAAAAGGGGCCTAGCCCTAAGAAGTTTTAAGACACTATAGCTTTGTTAAAGCTGCAGGCTGAAGTTAAATCTAGACTTGGTTTCCTCTATCATAATCACTTCTCTTTCACCCCAACTACCAAACTAACCCTGATTCAGATGATCATCCTACCCATGCTAGATTACGGAGACGTAATTTATAGATCGGCAGGTAAGGGTCCTCTCGAGCGGCCAGATCCCTGCACTCTATACTCCTCTGTAAACTGGCCATCTCTGTATACCCGTCGCAAGACCCAATGGTTGATGCTTATTTATAAAACCCTCTTACGCCTCACTTTCTGAGATATCTACTGCAGCCCTCATCCTCCACATACCACAACCGTTCTGCCAGTCACATTCTGTTAAAGGTCCTCAAAGCACAAAATCTCTGGGTCGCTCCTCTTTTCAGTTCGCTGCAGCTAGCGACTGGAACGAGCTGCACAAACACTCAAACGGGACAGTTTTATCTCAATCTCTTCATTCAAAGACTCAATCATGGACACTCTTACTGACAGTTGTGGCTGCTTTGCATGATGTATTGTTGTCTCTACCTTCTTGCCCTTTGTGCTGTTGTCTGTGCCCAATAATATTTGTACCATGTTTTGTGCTGCTACCATGTTGTGCTGCTGCCATGTTGTGATACTACCATGTTGTTGTCATGTTGTGTTGCTACCATGTTGTGTTGTCATGTGTTGCTGCCTAGCTATGTTGTTGTCTTAGGTCTCTCTTTATGTAGTGGTGTGTTGTCTCTCTTGTCGTGATGCGTCTTTTGTCCTATATTTTTTTTCTTAATTTAAAAATATATTTTTTTATATATTTTTTCATCCCAGCCCACGTCCCCGCAGAAGGCATTTTGCCTTTTGGTAGGCCATCATTGTAAATAAGAACTTGTTCTTAACTGACTTGCCTAGTTAATTAAAGGTTAAATAAAATAAATAAATAAAAACATTCAGTTTCACTGAAGACATACCTCAGATTTCACGCATACTTGACATCAGTGACAGGTGTGGAAGGGATCAGAATTTAAATTCTATCTGTACTATTTTTCCGACAGGCTCGTTGGTCTAGGGGTATGATTCTCGCTTTGGGTGCGAGAGGTCCCGGGTTCAAATCCCGGACGAGCCCTCTTTTTGAGGAAATAAATTGCCTCTATTCAGTTTATGAATATGTAGAGCCTATGAGAACAAGGAGAAGTTTACGTATGAGGTGAGATTTCCCATTCCGGTTTGTTGGTGGCTAATGGCTGTGTCCTGGCACTCCACGTTGTGTCGTACTAAGAACAGCCCTTAGCCGTGGTATATTGGCCAAATACCACACCTCCTCGGGCACGATTGCTTAACTATAGTATGATAAGGACTGTCAACAACTGGCAAGTCTACTTTATAAATTCTCTTATCTGTCAGGCACTGTGAAAATTCTATGTTTACCTGTAACACTATAGTCATGCATAGTCCTCAATTTCCACCCAACAAATAAAACAGCAAGCCTACAGTTCTTCATAAACATGTCAGTCACAAAGGTTTTGTTTGCAAATCTGAAAATGTATGTAAAACTTCCAAAACAGTGTTTGTGACTACCACCAGAGGGCAGTCTAACAGTAGAACTGTACTCAGAAAAAACTTGCCACATCACATACTCTGGAAATGAACACACAGACCTATGAGGAGGAAGAGACGAAAGTTTAACTGTAGGACAAGGATTCCAATGATGGCTCGTTGGTCTAGGGGTATGATTCTCGCTTAGGGTGCGAGAGGTCCCGGGTTCAAATCCCGGACGAGCCCAAATTTTGGTGGAAAAGGTTGCTTATATTTGGTTAATGTGGTTACTTTAGTAATTGAAAAGTCACTGATAAAGTGGTGAGAAATTGTAACAATAGGAAAATGGTAGCCTGTAAAGAAATAAACTACAACTACACTATACTATATTCAAGTTGTTAAATAATTAGTATTCAACGTTCTATTTATAGTATTTTATGAATAGATAAGACAGCATTAGAAGAAAGGATAATTAGCTAAATACTAAATATATGGAAGTGGAACACAACATGGTAGGGATAAAAACACAGCAAACAGAGGACATAGAAGGCACAGTATGTAGGTATGTGCGGGTGTATAGTGATGTAAGGTGGGGTGTGTGTTTTAGTGTTTGGAAAAGTGTGGAGTGAAAAAGGAAAATGGTTGCAAATCCCAGAGCCCATGTGTGTCTGCGAGCAGGGGTTTTGAGAGGGAGCTTTCAATTTTGTGTTGGGGTTTTGAGAGAGAGCTTCCAATTTTGTGATATGGGATATACATTTTACACCCCACCTGAGCGACCCATACACTAAGGAGAAGGCTTTATCTGTTTTCTGGGCCTACTGTAAGTAGCCTATACACAGCCAAAACAGGAAGATAAATGCAGTCAGAGACCCACTAAAGCAGCACCGCCCCCTCAAGATTCTGAGCCTGCCTGGCAGAGTTGGTCCTACAAAGCCAAAGCCCCCTGATGGGTGAGCATAATATACAAGGAATTTCTCAAAGCTGCTAATGAGAACCTTGATGACCTTGTACCTAGCCAGTGGGGATTCCCGGTGAGGTACCCCCACCCAGGTAGTGGCAGTGCTGGCAACACTTGCTACAGTAAGCCATGGGGAGGGGGTAACACTCGGACAATAGGAGAGGGGTCAAATTATTGTGGCCCTGGTGGAACAAAATAATCAAACATCTGACTGCACATAGATGCTTGGGAAAAATGGTCACAAAGGGGGACCAGTGTGTGTTTGTTTCAGGGTAAGGGGGTGTATCTGATCTCCATCAGCTGGGACTTGACATCAGTTAATAAAATCTTCCCATTTTTGCAAAATTTTGCACGCCATCTCAAACAGTTGCAACTGTATATGCATTCGCACATGAAGTCCTTTCTTGAGTTGGGCTCGGGGATGGAACAACTGGTGAACATCTGACCTTGTGGTTGTTTGTGGGGGAAAGTGGTTGCGTGTGTATGATGAGTATGTGTGTGTGTATATGTATCCCAGATCTGTTGCTATGGGGTAATGACGTTAGGGACAATATAGGATGAATCACAATAATTGTTTGCTATAATAATAATTGCTTGCCAAAAATGTAATTTTGGTAATGGCAATCCTGGTTATAGGCAACAATTGTACACATGAACTGTCTGCATTATTATGCATGGTATTCATCAATTGTGGAAATTATGATAAGCAGATTTTTTAATATATTTTTTTAAATAACTATACGTCCAGAAGGACAACCATCTCTGCAACACTCCACCAATCATGCCTTTATGGTAGAGTGGCCAGACAGAAGCCACTCCTCAGTAAAAGGCACACGAAAGCCCATTTGGAGTTTGCCAAAAGGCACCTAAAGAAACAAGATTCTCTGGTCTGATGAAACCAAGATGTTGGCCCTGAAAACCAACATCTGGTGGAAACCTGGCACCATCCAAGCTTCCTGCCATCCAGGACCTCTATACCAGGCGGTGTCAGAGGAAGGCCCTAAAAATTGCCAAAGACTCCAGCCACCCTAGTCATAGACTGTTCTCTCTGCTACCGCACGGCAAGCGGTACCGGAGCGCCTAGTCTAGGTCAAAGAGGCTTCTTAACAGCTTTTGCCCCCAAGCCATAAGACTCCCGAACAGCTAATCAAATGGCTACCCAGACTTTTGCAGTTTTACATTTTTAATACAGGAATGGCAGACAGGACTGGCAAAAAGTGTGAGCGTTACACCGAGGCCTGTACTCTGGAGCAGGATCGATTTGGAGGTGGAGGGTCCGTCATGGTCTGGGGCGGTGTGTCACAGCATCATCGGACTGAGATTGTTGTCATTTCAGGCAATCTCAACGCTGATCGTTACAGGGAAGACATCCTCCTCCCTCATGTGGTACCCTTCCTGCAGGCTCATACTGACATGACCCTCTAGCATGACAATGCTACCAGCCATACTGCTCGTTCTGTGCGTGATTTCCTGCAAGACAGGAATGTCAGTGTTCTGCCATGGCCAGCGAAGAGCCCGGATCTTAATCCCATTGAGCATGTCTGGAACCTGTTGGATTGGAGGGTGAGGGCTAGGGCCATTCCCACCAGAAATTTCCGGGAACTTGCAGGTGCCTTGGTGGAAGAGTGGGGTAACATCTCACAGCAATAACTGGCACATCTGGTGCAGTACACAAGGAGGAGATGCACTGCAGTACCTAATGCAGCTGGTGGCCACACCAGATACTGACTGTTACTTTTGACCCCCCCTTTGTTCAGGGGCACATTATTCCATTTCTGTTAGTCACATGTCTGTGGAACTTGTTCAGTTTATGTCTCAGTTGTTGAATCTTATGTTCATACAAATATTTACACATGTTAACTTCTTCTAACTTTAATACTGTCCTTGTACCACATCAAATGGTCTTGAATTGCCTAGTAGTCCTCCACAATCTTGAGGAATACCGATGAAAGTTAAATGAATATACTGTACAGTACATGCTTTTTTTGTTGTATCAGAACTACACCTAAACCTCCCTCATGGGACACTTTGCTGAACGAAATGCATGAAATGTGACCTGGCCTTTTCAATATCTGACGATGTTTGTGCAGTGCTTATTAGGAACCACTAGATGGCCGTCTGAGCGGTTTTACTGAGCATGCAACAGCATGACATGAGAGGAATTCCACATACACGTGTCAGGCAGTATAATTTAAACTCTTGGTTGTTTAACCTTACTATAGGCTTGTTGGTTTAAGGGTATGCGTCTTGATTAAAGTGCAAGAGGTCCCTACTTTTAAGAACTTACATTACTTTCAGTTTTTTTTTTTACCTTTATTTAACTAGGCAAGTCAGTTAAGAACAAATTCTTATTTACAATGATTGCCCAGGAACAGTGGGTTAACTGTCTTGTTCAGGGGCAGAATGACAGGTGTTTACCTTAACAGCTTGGGGATTTGATCTAGCAACCTTTCGTTTACTGGCCCAACACTCTAACCACTAGGCAACTGCGCCCCTCGGTATAAATACATAGTGGACGAAGTATTTGTACGTTCACCCAAGTACCTATATTACTGTAAATAAGTAGACTGGAATCCAAACTGATGAACTTTGTTTCCAAACAATGGTGAAATGGAGCATATCAACTTGGATTACAGACTAGTGAATATTCCATGAGGATCAAGCAGAAACACAAACAAATAAATGTACGCTTTACACTTATGGGAATTGGCCTATATGGTATGTGCAACATAAGACAACAAAATTACAAGGGTTTGAGTGAGAGACCACACACACCTATCCAAAGTGTGCACAGTTCCTAGTCATTTCAATGCACTTTTATGACTCAAAGAAGTCTTCAACTATGCAGTGTTTTTGCTCTACTAGCTGTGCCATTGGCGGACTAGAGCAAAGCACACTTGTAGTTGTTTTGTTTGGAACACAACCTTGCATCCCCGCCATCACACAATTACAGTTGCTGTTTACGCAATTTAAAAAAAACATCCATTATAAATCTCAATCTGGTTCAGGTGGGCATCATTTGAAAGTCTGTTCTATTGCCAACATGACTAGCTAAGTTATAAAATCCGATATTACAGTGTTAGGCTTTCAGAATGCAATTCAGGGAAACAGACCATAATTTTGGTCCGCGTTAAATAAGAGTCATGAGTGCATTCAGGCGCGTGTGCCGTGAAAATTTTTCTTTAAGTGATATTGCCAGAGAAGCCGGTGTTTGGAGGATATATTGACACGGGTGTTGTTAGTCTCCGGCCGGCAAACTGTGCCAATATATCCTCCAAACACCGGCTTTGAGGGCATTATAACGGGTTACCAACATATTCAAATAATGATTGACATATTTTCATTAAAAACTTTATTGTGATGAATTTATTCATACTATTTCATGAAATATAGTCCCGACACAAATCTAGGATTGCTACCCAAGCAGGCTGGTCGTTTGTTCTATTGGTTCGGTTGTCAGAGTCGCGACCCAGTCGTTTAGTCTTTTTGTTCTGTATCTATGGACACGACCCAGTCGTTAGTTCCACATGTTCCATGCTATACTGTCTGGCAACGTTCTTATCCCTTGCTTGCTAGCTAGCCAACTACGGCTAACTTACAGTCAAGTCAAACAGTGCAGACAGAATAACAACAGTAGCTTCATTTGCATGTGTTTAAGCTGTTTTTGTAGTGACATTTATGTGGATACGTCCTTAACAATGAGCTAATGAGGTCGCGATTTCGCCTGGCATAGAACATGTGCTCTCTCGTCAGGACACTGTTGTTCAGAGGAGTTGGCCAACAACACTGCTACAGTAACACAATCACTTCGAACTGAAGCTGGAAAGACTGCAAACTAGCTGCGCTTCGTTTCATTTGACCTTGTATATCCATACAAATGATGCCAGCTGATCCATGATTTCAACTGGCTGAGAAACGCTGCCCGCCTGTCTGTCTCGTCCCGATTCCCAACACATGCATTACCATGGGACAGCTGGAGATCGATTATGAATATTGAATCAATGTTACAAATGTCGGAGAGACAGACAGCAAGGTTTATACAAATCTTCCCTGTTGAAAATGTTAGTCTAAAAGAAATGTGAGATAATGTCTAGATGCTTTTTATAGTGGCGATCAAGTTTCCACTAGGCAGGTAGCCTAGTGGGTAGAGTGTTGGGCCAGTAACCGTAAAGGTTGCTAGATCAAATCCCTGAGCTGACAAGGTAAAAATATGTCACTTGACGTTGGCCAAAATGTATGATTTGTTATAGGCATAATGACTAGCAGGAGAAAGCCAAGCAATAAGAAGAGAAACTTTGAGTATCTAGTGTCTTCTAGATGCCTGAGGTTGAGCCTTTCCCCCATGCTACCATCCCATGCCCTGCTTTGCTCTTCTCTACGGAGGCCATCGCCCGGGCAACCGATCCCATGCTGATCCCATCCCCTCTTTAGTCAAAAATCCTAGCTTCCCTCACTTGAAATTCCCTATTTATCTGCAAAGTTGTTCTCTTTTGGTTCTGTAGCCTATTATTCCCAGCTGTTCTTTCAGAGTGTTATTAGCTTGTAGGTGACAGGTTGGTGTTTGTAGGAAGGTTAACAGTGAAAGCCCAAATCCTAACGTTTTTATGTAAGTATGTCTGATCAGAATTTAAAAAAAATAATATAGCTCCATCTCATAAGGGCACCATAGCGGCTTAGCCGAGTATCCTGTTCTGCTCACAAACTGTGCCCTTCACAACTAGTCTCTCTAGACCAGGGATGGGCAACTGGCAGCCCTAAAACTTCTCTCTCCGCCATCAAGAGGGGGACCGCTAAAAATGTTTTGATCGCAAGGTGGGAGGGCCCCCCTAACAAAATTTCACTTAGGGACCCCCAAAAGGCTAGGGATGGCTCTGACTGCATGTGGGAGTGGGTACACAGACCCACGAGTCACTGTGGCCCCTCATGATGAGTTTAGATTTTTTTGTGGCCCCCACCCCCATCAAAGTTGCCCATCCCTACCTTAGACAGACCAGTTGCCTCCCACAATGTTACCAATGTTCCATCATGTTGCCATGGTCTGAGATTTCCTAAACTACTTGACAACAGACACCACTCAGCAAATATGTTTTAAATCGTATGACCGTTAATGGCATGTGACTTTGAAATAGGCATAATTCAGTTAAATTGGATTGAAGGCAAAGCAGACACAATACAACTGTCTATTCAACCCGCGGAAGATTCCATACTTATTAACTGAGTCACAGAGTTTAGAGGCCTGTTTTGTTTGCCTTTCCTTAGAAAGTTACCTCACAGAGACTATCCACCAAGCAACAGTAGTCAGCCCTTCCTAGACCTCTGTGGGATGTATCGATTGACATAATAGGATTAAGTCTTCTGAGAAACACAAATAGATTCCAGAGCCTTCAAGGCTCATCAAATCCCGTCCTGTCTAAATTGCTCTCATCTGATCCAATAGCTTTAGCCTGGGCACCAGTCTGTTTGTTTGGCGTTACAATGAGCGACAATGAGTTGGCTAGATAGCACAAACTGGTCTGGTGCCAGGCTATTTGAGCTTACTGAAGCATAACAAAGGGCTGGTCTGGTACTTATGCCTACTGTAGGTATACTGTACTATAAATCGTCTCCGAAAGTGATCCATATGGTCTAGTTTTTGGTGGAAGATGAAAAGCGATTGATCATCCTTTTGGCAGCATTTCAAAAAAATAAGTCACCTTCCTCATACCTTTACATCACAGTACATTGCAATGACAAAATAAGGAAAACGCTCTCAGGCATCACTGGAACATAAGGCCTCCACTATATTGTACTGTATGCTAATTCACAATGGACTATGTATTAGGCCGGGTAGCTGTTTTGTTTCCAAATGTTTTGTTGAAGCTTTTATAATCTTTTCCTTTGTCTCCTCCAAGATGACTCAGTGCTTCTTATTTAACACAGATGAAGAGGATGAGAGAGAGGTACAGTTTTCATTCGTGCAGAACTATTTCACCTGTTTTGTCATTAGTCAGCGAGGCATTGGAATAAATGGCTTTTTAGCGATACTGTCTGCTCGTAATCTAGATTATTTAGAAAGGAGAGAAGGAGATTTTAGTTTGTAACATTGTTAGTGTTTCATTGAAATCCACCATACTCCACAGAGAATACTAGAATTGTCACGCTCGCTGTCTTCAAACTCCCTGTCATAGATGAGCCAAGGCGTAGCTTGAAATTCCACATCTTTAATAAAGTCAAACCTTCACACAAAAAACAGGTAAACAGAATCCGAACGTGACGCAAGCGTTGCGCACACAAACACACAGAAAATAAATAATTACCCAGAAACACAGGTGGGGAAAAAGGCTGCCTAAGTATGATTCCCAATCAGAGACAACGATAGACAGCTGCCTCTGATTGGGAACCATACCCGGCCAACAAAGAAACAGACAAGCTAGAATGCCCACCCACATCACATCCTGATCTAACCAAATAGAGAAATAAAAAGGCTCTCTAAGGTCAGGGCGTGACAAGAACTTACAGTAGGCAGGTCAGTATCACCAAATCCCCTCCATCCTAACCCTCTTTTCCATCTTTCATCTCTTTCTTCTTGCATGCCTGACGTAGAACATAGAACACTGTTTTCATGAGAGTCAACCTATAACAAGTAATCAAGACACTGATGGCTTTAAATCTCCTGGGGAAGCAGACCCCCCTCTTCCTGTGTGTACCCAACTAGTAGATGAGGGGTCACCCATGTTTTTTCTGCTACTTCTTCCAATAATTGACTCAATTTTGTCCAAAATTCATCAGAATTAGGCTCATCAGTGTTATCAGCACCAAGTTGAAATACAATCCACACGTTTTTCAGACACACTCTTATTTGATTATCCTTGGAGATTATTATAGCTATACAGTTGAAGTCGGAAGTTTACATACACTTAGGTTGGAGTCATTAACTCGTTTTTCAACCACTACACAAATTTTTTGTTAACAAACTATAGTTTTGGCAAGTCGGTTAGGACATCTACTTTGCGCATGACACAAGTAATTTTTCCAACAATTGTTTACAGACAGATTATTTCACTTATAATTCACTGCATCACAATTCCAGTGGGTCAGAAGTTTACATACACTAAGTTGACTGTGCCTTTAAACAGCTTGGAAAATTCCCGAAAATGATGTCATGGCCTTAGAAGCTTCTGATAGGCTAATTGACATCATTTGAGTCAATTGGAGGTGTACCTGTGGATGTATTTCAAGGCCTACCTTCAAACTTAGTGCCTCTTTGCTTGACATCATGAGAAAATCAAAAGAAATCAGCCAAGACCTCAGAAAAAAAAAATGGTAGACCTCCACAAGTCTGGTTCATCCTTGGGAGCAATTTCCAAACGCCTGAAGGTACCACATCCATCTGTACAAACAATAGTACGCAAGTATAAACACCATTGGACCACGCAGCCGTCATACCGCTCAAGAAGACGCGTTCTGTCTCCTAGAGATGAATGTACTTTGGTGCAAAAAGTTCAAATCAATCCCAGAAAAACAGCAAAGGACCTTGTGAAGATGCTGGAGGAAACAGGTACAAAAGCATCTATATCCACAGTAAAACGAGTCCTATATCGACATAACCTGAAAGGCCGCTCAGCAAGGAAGAAGCCACTGCTCCAAAACTGCCATAAAAAAAACAGACTATGGTTTGCAACTGCAAATGGGGACAAAGATTGTACTTTTTGGAGAAATGTCCTCTGGTCTGATGAAACAAAAATAGAACAGTTTGGCCATTATGACCATCGTTATGTTTGGAGGAAAAAGGGGGAGGCTTGCGGGGGTGCTTTGTGGGGGTGCTTTGCTGCAGGAAGGACTGGTGCACTTCACAAAATAGATGGCATCATGAGGTAGCAAAATTATGTGGATATATTGAAGCCACATCTCAAGACATAAGTCAGGAAGTTAAAGCTTGGTCACAAATGGGTCTTCCAAATGTACAATGACCCCAAGCATACTTCCAAAGTTGTGGCAAAATGGCTTAAGGGCAACAAAGTCAAGGTATTGGAGTGGTCATCACAAAGCCCTGACCTCAATCCTATAGAACATTTGTGGGCGGAACTGAAAAAGCGTGTGCGAGCAAGGAGGTCAACAAACCTGACTCAGTTACATCAGTTCTGTCAGGAGGAATGGGCCAAAATTCACCCAACTTATTGTGGGAAGCTTGTGGAAGGATACTTCGAAATGTTTGACCCAAGTTAAACAAATTAAATGCAATGCTACCAAATACTAATTGAGTGTAAGTAAACTTCTGTCCCACTGGGAATGTGATGAAAGAACTAAAAGCTGAAATAAATCATTCTCTCTATTATTCTGACATTTAACATTCTTAAAATAAAGTGCTGATCCTAACTGACCTAAGACAGGGACTTTTTACTAGGATTAAATGTCAGGAATTGTGAAAAACTGAGTTTAAATGTATTTGGCTAAGCTAAACTTCCGACTTCAACTGTATATACAAAATATAAATATACAGTGCATTCAAACTGAGCAGTTGGGGGAGAAGGGCCTTGGTCAGGGATTTTTTTATATTATACATTTTTGAAAAAGGCTGTAACCTAACAAAATGTGGAAAAAGTAAAGTGGTCTGGATACTTTCCAAAGGCAATGTTATTTTTTATATAGGGACATAAAACTAAAACAATCTTTCCTGTACTGAGATATACAGTGCCTTCGGAAAGTATTCATACCCCTTGACCTTTTCCACATTTTGTTAGCTTACAGCCTTATTTTAAAATTGATTCAATATTTTTTCCCTCATCAATCTACACCCAATAACCCATAATGACAAAGCTAAAACAGGTTTAGAGAAAAGTTTGCTAATTTATTACATAAGTATTCAGGCCCTTTACTTAGTACTTTGTTGAAGCACCTTTGGCATCGATTACAGCCTCAAGTCTTCTTGGGTATGACACTACAAGCTTGGCACAGCTGTATTTGGGGAGCCATTCTTCTCTGCAGATCCTCTCAAGTTCTGTCAGGTTGCATGGGGAGCGTTGCTGCACAGCTATTTTCAGGTCTCGCCAGAGATGTTCGATCAGGGTTCTAGTCCGGGCTCTGGCTGGGCCACTCAAGGACATTCAGAGACTTGTTCCGAAGCCACTCCTGCATTTTCTTGGCTGTGTGCTTAGGGTCGTTGTCCTGTTAGAAGGTCAACCTTCGCCACAGTCTGAGGTCCTGAGAACTCTGGAGCAGGTTTTCATCAAGGATCTCTCTGTACTTTGGTCCATTCATCTTTGCCTCAATCCTGACTAGTCTCCCAGTCCCTGCCACTGAAAAATATCCCCAGAGCATGATTCTGCCATCCCCATGCTTTACTGTAGGGATGGTGCCAGGTTTCCTCCAAACGTGATGCTTGGCAGACAGGAAAAATAGTTCAATTTTGGTTCAGACCAGAGAATCTGGTTTCTCATGGTCTGAGAGTCTTTAGATGCCTTTTGGCAAACTCCAAGCAGGCTGACATGTTCCTTTCACTGAGGAGTGGCTTCCGTCTGGCCACTCTACCATAAAGATCTGATTGGTGTAGTGCTGCAGAGATGGTTGTCCTTCTAGAAGGTTCTCCCATCTCCACTAAGGAACTCTGTCAGTGACCATTCTTGGTCACCAAGGTCCTTCTCCCCGGATGGCTCAATTTGGCTAGGCGGCCAGCTCTAGGAAGAGTCGTAGTGGTTCCAAACTTCTTCAATTTAAGAATGATGGAGGCCACTGTGTTCTTGGGACCCTTCAGTGCTGAAGAAATGTATTGGTACCTTTCCCCAGATCTGTGCTTTGACACAATCCAATCTCGGCGCTCAACGGACAATTCCTTCGACCTCATGGTTTGGTGTTTGCTCTGACATGCAGTGTCAAGTGTGGAACCTTTCTAGACTGGTGTGTGCCTTTCCAAATCACGTCCAATCAATTTAATTTACCACAGGTTGACTCTAATCAAGTTGTAGTAACATCAAGGATGATCAATGGAAACAGGATGCACCTGAGTTCAATTTCGAGTGTCATAGCAAAGGGTCTGAATACTTATGTAAATAAGGTATTTCTGTTTAAAATGTTGTATAAATTTGCAAACATTTCTAAAAACCTGTTTTTGCTTTGTCATTATGGGTTATTGTTTGTAGATTGTTGAGGACTTTATTTATTTAATTAATTTTAGAATAAGGCTGTAACGTAACCAAATGTGAAAAAAGTCAAGGGGTCTGAATACTTTCCGAAGGCACTGTATATATATATAAAAATATATACTTTTTTTTAACATAAAATACTGTAAAAACACCAGGAAATCTGCTCCAAGTGATTATAATTTTGAAAATCTGTTCAAGTATTCCCACGCATAGTAAAGAGACGTGATTGTATACAAATGTAAGCAAGGATTGAAATTATGTTTTTGTCAAATAATCTGTTTGGGCTTCTTGCGGTCAACTTGCAGTCTATAAATTGTTTGTAATTACTGTATTTTCCAACCCCCCAGACCATTCGCTCCCCAAAAAATTGGCTTGCGCCTGAATCTAGTTGATGATCCCTGATATAGGGAATAGGGTGCCATTAGGGATGCAGCCGCTATCTGTCTGTGTTGAGTTTATTTCAGTTTGGAGAACCTGTTGAACTCTTTGACAACCAGTTACAAGCGTACCATTTGGGATGCACACAACATTTGCTGCCTGATGTCTCTCCTCTGTCCCTTCTGATGTTCCCTCTGAACCCAGCCACGAGCTGTTCACTCCCGTACTGTCGGGCAGACGGTATCGGAGCATGAGGTCTGACACCAACAGGCTCGGAGACAGATTCTATCTGCAAGCCATCAGACTACTGGACCCTTGAGCTGGACTGACTCTACACACCTTAGCACACATGCACTCACTCATGCACGCACACACCCACAGTTTGGACACCTACTCATTCCAGGGTTTTTCTTTATTTGTACTATTTTCGACATTTGTAGAATAATAGTGAAGACATCAAAACTATGTTGCGCCTACTTCACCACACTGTCTGTGTGGGTGGACCATTTCAGTTTGTCAGTGCCGTGAACGCCGAGGAACTTGAAGCTTTCCACCTTCTCCACTTCTCCAGCCAGCCGGTGTGCGCATGCTCTGAGAACTTGGCTAGAGATGCCGTCTGAGCCAGCAGCCTTGCGAGGGTTAACACGCTTAAATGTCTTACGTCACCAACAGAGAAGGAGAGCCCACAGTCCTTGATAGCGGGCAGCGTCGGTGGCACTGTTATCCTCAAAGCGGGCAAAGAAGGTTTTTAGCTTGTCCAGAAGCAAGACGTCGGTGTTCACGACAAGGCTGGTTTTCCCTTTGTAGTCCGTGATGGTCTGTAGACCCTACAACAAATGTCTCGTGTCTGAGCCGTTGAATTGCGACTCCACTTTGTCTCTATACAGATTTTATGCCTGTTTGATTGTCTTACGGAGGGAATAACTACACTGTTTGTATTCAGCCATATTCCCAGTCATCTTGCCATGGTTAAATGTGATGGTTCGCGCTTTCAGTTTTGCGCGAATGCTGCCATCTATCCACGGTTTCTTGTTAGGATGGGTTTTAATAGTCACAGTGGGTACAACATCCCCTATACACTTCCTAGTAAACTCAGTCACTGTATCAGTGTATTCATCAATATTATTCTTGGAGGCTATCCGGAACATATCCCAGTCGGTGTGATCAAAACAATCTTGAAGCGTAGATGCCGATTGGTCAGACCAGCGTTGAATAGTCCTTAGTACGGGTATCTCCAGTTTGAGTTTCTGCCTATAGGAAGGGAGGAGCAAAATGGAGTCGTGATCAGATTTGCCAAAGGGAGGGCTGGGGAGGGCCATGTAGGCATCCCGGAAGTTGGAGTAGCAGTGGTCGAGTGTTTTAGAAGCGCAAGTACTACAGTCAATATGTTGATTGAACTTCGGCAGTGTTTTTTCCCAAAAAATGTCTTTGTTAAAATCCCCAGCTACAATAAATGCGGCGTTAGGATATGTGGTTTCCAGTTTGCATAAAGTCCAGTGAAGTTCTTTGAGGGCCGTCGTGGTATCGGCTTGAGGGGGAATACTCATGGGTGTGACTATGGCCGAAGAGAATTCTCATGGGAGGTAATATGGTTGTCATTTGATTGTGAGGTATTCTAGGTCAGGTGAAAAAGAGGACTTGAGTTCCTGTATGTTATCACAATCACACCATGAGTAGTTAATCATGAAGCATATACCCCTGCCCTTCTTCTTCCCAGAGAGGTATGAACTGAGAACCCAACTGGATGTACGGACTCAGACAGTATGTTTCTATGAAACAGAGTATGTTACAATCCCTGATGTCTCTCTGGAAGGAAATCCCCGCCCTGAGCTCGTCAACTTTATTATCCAGAGACTGAACACTAGCGAGTAATATACTCGGAAGCGGTGGGTGGTGTGCGCACCTCCTAAGTCGGACTAGAAGACCACTCCGAGTACCTCTCCTCTGCCGGCAGTGTTTTGGATCGGCCTCTGGAATCTGTTCAATTGCCCTGGGAGGTACGAATGAAGGATCCGGATTTGGGAAAGTCGTATTCCTGGTCATAATGCTGGTGATGCTGGTGAGTTACCACCACTCTGATATCCAATAGTTCTTCCAGGCTGTATGTAATAACACAAAAAACTTCTGGGCTAATAATGTAAGAAATAACAAAATACTGCAAAGTTTCCTAAGAGCTAGAAGCACGGCAGCCCTCTCTGTTTGCGCCATTTGTACCATTCTTGGCATTCTCTCAACCAGCTTCATGAGGTAGTCACCTGCAATGCATTTCAATTAAGAGGTGTGCCTTGTTAAAAGTTAATTTATGGAATTTCTTTCCTTCTTAATGTGTATGACCCAATCAGGTTTGTTGTGACATGGTCGGGGTGGTATTCAGAAGATAGCCCTATTTGGTAAAAGACCAAGAACAGCTCAAATAAGCAAAGCGAAACTAAAGTCCATCATTACTTTCAGGAATGAAGGTCAGTCAATCTGGAAAATTTCAAGAACTTTGAAAGTTTTTTCAAGTGCAGACGCAAAAACCATAAAAAAAACACCAGCCTTAGAAATTGCAGCACAAATAAATGCTTCACAGAGTTCAAGTAAAAGACACATCTCAACTGTTCAGAGGAGACTGTGTGAATCAGGCCTTCATGGTCGAATTGCTGCAAAGAAACCACTACTAAAGGACACCAATAAGAAGAAGAGACTTGCTTGGTCCAAGGAACACGAGCAATGGACATTAGACCGGTGGAAATCTGTCCTTAAGTCTGATGAGTCCAAATTTGACTGCTGTGTCTTTGTGAGACGGGGCGTAGGTGAATGGATGATCTCCGCATGTGTGGTCCCACCACGAAACATGGAGGAGGAGGTGTGGTGGTGTGGGGGTGCTTTGCTGGTGACACTGTCAGTGATTTATTTAGAATTCAAGGCACACTTAACCAACATGGCTACCACGGCATTCTGGAGCGATACGCCATCCCACTTGGTTTGCGCTTAGTGGGACTGTCATTTGTTTTCAACAGGATAATGACCCAACACACCTCCAGGCTGTGTAAGGACTATTTGACCAAGAAGGATTGTGATGGAGTGCTGCATCAGATGACCTGGCCTCCACAATCACCCGACCTCAACCCAATTGAGATGATTTGGGATGAGTTGGACGGCAGAGTGAAGGAAAAGCAGCCAACAAGTGCTCAGCATATGTGGGAACTCCTTCAAGACTGTTGGAAAAGCATTCCAGGTGAAGCCGGTTGAGACAATGCCAAGAGTGTGCAAAGCTGTCATCAAGGCAAATGCTGGTTACTTTGAAGAATCTCAAATATAAAATATATTTTGATTTATTTAACACTTTTTTGTTTACTACAGGATTCCATGTGTATTATTTCAAACCCCCCCCCCCCGGCGTTTGAGGGTGCCAGGCTGCCCTGCATCACTCACTCCTATCTGTTACGCACACCTGCCTTCCCTCGTCACGCGTCACAATAAAAAGAAAAGATTTAAGATGGGCAAAAGAACAGACACTGGACAAGGGAACTCTGCCTAGAAGGCCAGCATCCCGGAGTTGCCTCTTCACTGTTATAATAATGTATTGTAGAGTTCAAATTATTTAAAGGGCAATTCTGCCATGTTTCAACCTCATGTTGAAACATGAGGGGGGGGGGTGAATAGTTATGCACAATCAAGTTTTCATTTTTTTTGTCTTGTGTCTTGTTTGTTCCACACACACAAAAAAATTGCATCTTCAAAGTGATAGGCATGTTGTGTAAATCAAATGATACAAGCCCCTCCAAAATCTATTTTAATTCCAGGTTGTAGGCAACTGTAAGGATCCTGTGTGTAGCTGGTGTAGAGAGTCAAGCGCAGGACAGCAGATATGAGTAATCAACTTACTTTACTAAAAAATACACAAATACAAAGTAACATACCGAGCCCACAAAGACGGACCGAATTACAATAAACAATCACTCACGAACACAACATGGTGAACAGAGGGTTAAATAACAAACAAGTAATTGATTGAGTGAAGCCAGGTGTGTAAGACAAAGACTGAAAAAATGTAAAGTGGATCGGCGGTGGCTAGAAAGCCGGTGACGTCGACCGCCGAACGCCGCCCGAACAAGGAGAGGGACCAACTTCGGCGGAAGTCGTGACAGCAACAAAATAGGAAAAATGCCAAGGGGGTGAATACTTTCGCAAGGCACTGTACATCATTAATTAGTTGAGGCAGGAGCCGTTACCAAAAAACAGTATTCATGTATTCCACCCTCGCTACAGTAGAACTGTTTAACGTTTTCATAGATAAAACCCTTTAACAATAATACATGGTAATGAAGACTGCATTTAAGCCATATGTATTGTAATGAGCCAATCATCATAAATATTTCTTGAGTTGAGACATCTCTTTTTCAGGTCCAATATTATCCAGCCGATGATGCTGAGGAGCAATGTTTCAATGACACAGCGAGAAGAAGGATGAGGTAGAATTAATAAAAATAAATATCACCTGTGGCCTCTGTCACAGGCTCAAGCCTGAGCGTCTGAAGTTTATCAGTGTAGGCAGAGTCGTCACGACAATGAGTGAGGTTAAATGCACACAATAATGCAATTATTATGGATGGTCAGATTAACATAATAGTTTGATTAAAATGTTTACATGCTTTGCAAGAATAACGATTTCCCTAATAATCCTGTTTGCATGAACACATCTGAAATCAGGCTACCTGATGCTGAAAATCGCCAATCTAAATAAACACTGTTCTACCACAGCGAACATACAACAGCGAACATGTTATTTTGGGAAGCATATTTGTATGTGAAAACTACTTCTGAGACGCATACATTCAGTCGTTCCGAACACGCTTTCACCGCTAAAGAGGGAGGTTAGCTCGGTTTGTGCTGGCACATGCGCAGCTCAAATACCCCGCTGGAACGCCGATGAAGGTGTTTACATGTCCTAATAATTATAAAGATTGCTCAGAAAACCCGTTTTACGACGATTAAAATAAGCCGAGTAAAGTGTTTATATGACTATCGCATAATCTACCTACTGTCATTGTCAGTTTAATATCATTTACATTTACATTTAAGTCATTTAGCAGACGCTCTTATCCAGAGCGACTTACAAATTGGTGCATTCACCTTATGATATCCAGTGGAACAACCACTTTACAATAGTGCATCTAACTCTTTTAAGGGGGGGGGGGTTAGAAGGATTACTTTATCCTATCCTAGGTATTCCTTAAAGAGGTGGGGTTTCAGGTGTCTCCGGAAGGTGGTGATTGACTCCGCTGACCTGGCGTCGTGAGGGAGTTTGTTCCACCATTGGGGTGCCAGAGCAGCGAACAGTTTTGACTGGGCTGAGCGGGAACTGTACTTCCTCAGAGGTAGGGAGGCGAGCAGGCCAGAGGTGGATGAACGCAGTGCCCTTGTTTGGGTGTAGGGCCTGATCAGAGCCTGAAGGTACGGAGGTGCCGTTCCCCTCACAGCTCCGTAGGCAAGCACCATGGTCTTGTAGCGGATGCGAGCTTCAACTGGAAGCCAGTGGAGAGAGCGGAGGAGCGGGGTGACGTGAGAGAACTTGGGAAAGTTGAACACCAGACGGGCTGCGGCGTTCTGGATGAGTTGTAGGGGTTTAATGGCACAGGCAGGGAGCCCAGCCAACAGCGAGTTGCAGTAATCCAGACGGGAGATGACAAGTGCCTGGATTAGGACCTGCGCCGCTTCCTGCGTGAGGCAGGGTCGTACTCTGCGAATGTTGTAGAGCATGAACCTACAGGAACGGGTCACCGCCTTGATGTTAGTTGAGAACGACAGGGTGTTGTCCAGGATCACGCCAAGGTTCTTAGCACTCTGGGAGGAGGACACAATGGAGTTGTCAACCGTGATGGCGAGATCATGGAACGGGCAGTCCTTCCCCGGGAGGAAGAGCAGCTCCGTCTTGCCGAGGTTCAGCTTGAGGTGGTGATCCGTCATCCACACTGATATGTCTGCCAGACATGCAGAGATGCGATTCACCACCTGGTTATCAGAGGGGGGAAAGGAGAAGATTAATTGTGTGTCGTCTGCATAGCAATGATAGGAGAGACCATGTGAGGATATGACAGAGCCAAGTGACTTGGTGTATAGCGAGAATAGGAGAGGGCCTAGAACAGAGCCCTGGGGGACACCAGTGGTGAGAGCACGTGGTGCGGAGACAGATTCTCGCCACGCCACCTGGTAGGAGCGACCTGTCAGGTAGGACGCAATCCAAGCGTGGGCCGCGCCGGAGATGCCCAGCTCGGAGAGGGTGGAGAGGAGGATCTGATGGTTCACAGTATCAAAGGCAGCCGATAGGTCTAGAAGGATGAGAGCAGAGGAGAGAGAGTTAGCTTTAGCAGTGCGGAGCGCCTCCGTGACACAGAGAAGAGAAGTCTCAGTTGAATGACTAGTCTTGAAACCTGACTGATTTGGATCAAGAAGGTCATTCTGAGAGAGATAGCAGGAGAGCTGGCCAAGGACGGCACGTTCAAGAGTTTTGGAGAGAAAAGAAAGAAGGGATACTGGTCTGTAGTTGTTGACATCGGAGGGATCGAGTGTAGGTTTTTTCAGAAGGGGTGCAACTCTCGCTCTCTTGAAGACGGAAGGGACGTAGCCAGCGGTCAAGGATGAGTTGATGAGCGAGGTGAGGTAAGGGAGAAGGTCTCCGGAAATGGTCTGGAGAAGAGAGGAGGGGATAGGGTCAAGCGGGCAGGTTGTTGGGCGGCCGGCCGTCACAAGACGCGAGATTTCATCTGGAGAGAGAGGGGAGAAAGAGGTCAAAGCACAGGGTAGGGCAGTGTGAGCAGAACCAGCGGTGTCGTTTGACTTAGCAAACGAGGATCGGATGTCGTCGACCTTCTTTTCAAAATGGTTGACGAAGTCATCAGCAGAGAGGGAGGAGGGGGGAGGAGGATTCAGGAGGGAGGAGAAGGTGGCAAAGAGCTTCCTAGGGTTAGAGGCAGATGCTTGGAATTTAGAGTGGTAGAAATTGGCTTTAGCAGCAGAGACAGAAGAGGAGAATGTAGAGAGGAGGGAGTGAAAGGATGCCAGGTCCGCAGGGAGGCGAGTTTTCCTCCATTTCCGCTCGGCTGCCGGGAGCCCTGTTCTGTGAGCTCGCAATGAGTCGTCGAGTCACGGAGCAGGAGGGGAGGACCGAGCCGGCCTGGAGGATAGGGGACATAGAGAGTCAAAGGATGCAGAAAGGGAGGAGAGGAGGGTTGAGGAGGCAGAATCAGGAGATAGGTTGGAGAAGGTTTGAGCAGAGGGAAGAGATGATAGGATGGAAGAGGAGAGAGTAGCGGGGGAGAGAGAGCGAAGGTTGGGACGGCGCGATACCATCCGAGTAGGGGCAGTGTGGGAAGTGTTGGATGAGAGCGAGAGGGAAAAGGATACAAGGTAGTGGTCGGAGACTTGGAGGGGAGTTGCAATGAGATTAGTGGAAGAACAGCATCTAGTAAAGATGAGGTCAAGCGTATTGCCTGCCTTGTGAGTAGGGGGGGAAGGTGAGAGGGTGAGGTCAAAAGAGGAGAGGAGTGGAAAGAAGGAGGCAGAGAGGAATGAGTCAAAGGTAGACGTGGGGAGGTTAAAGTCACCCAGAACTGTGAGAGGTGAGCCATCCTCAGGAAAGGAACTTATCAGGGCGTCAAGCTCATTGATGAACTCTCCAAGGGAACCTGGAGGGCGATAAATGATAAGGATGTTAAGCTTGAAAGGGCTGGTAACTGTGACAGCATGGAATTCAAAGGAGGCGATAGACAGATGGGTCAGGGGAGAAAGAGAGAATGTCCACTTGGGAGAGATGAGGATCCCAGTGCCACCACCCCGCTGACCAGAAGCTCTCGGGGTGTGCGAGAACACGTGGGCAGACGAGGAGAGAGCAGTAGGAGTAGCAGTGTTATCAGTGGTAATCCATGTTTCCGTCAGTGCCAAGAAGTCGAGGGACTGGAGGGAAGCATAGGCTGAGATGAACTCTGCCTTGTTGGCCGCAGATCGGCAGTTCCAGAGGCTGCCTGAGACCTGGAACTCCACGTGGGTCGTGCGCGCTGGGACCACCAGGTTAGAGTAGCAGCGGCCACGCGGTGTGAAGCGTTTGTATGGTCTGTGCAGAGAGGAGAGAACAGGGATAGACAGACACATAGTTGACAGGCTACAGAAGAGGCTACGCTAATGCAAAGGAGATTGGAATGACAAGTGGACTACACGTCTCGAATGTTCAGAAAGTTAAGCTTACGTTGCAAAAAATCTTATTGACTAAAATGATATAGTACTGCTGGCTGGTGAAATAGGCTAGCTAGCAGTGGCTGCGTTGTTGACTTTGTTTGAAAGTGTAGCTGGCTAGGTAACCTCTAACTGGCTAGGTAACCTCGACAATTACTCTAGACTACACAATTATCTTGGATACAAAGACGGCTATGTAGCCAGCTAAGATCAAACAAATCAAACTGTTGTACTGTAATGAAATGAAATGTAATACTACCTGTAATACTACCTGTGGAGCAAAGCGGAATGCAACTACTCGCTCCAAACCAAACTGGAAGTGCGTATCGTAGAGGGAGAGGCAATAGAAGTGTTGTTTCTTGTATTATTGTCTTTTGTGTCTTTAGAGGACTGCTTCACCTTAATGTCCCCTTTCCCTTTTCTTCTGTCCTTATTTTGTCCCACTTTGTCCCTTCTTTGTCCCTTCTTCTCTTCTGCCAACTAGACACTCCTTGTTAGCTAGCTAGCTTCTTACAGGAATGTCCCTAGCAACTGCCTAGCAACAGGTAAACAACTTAGCTAGCTAAGAAAACGGTATAATTTTATGAAAAATTGTTACTTTTTCAAAAGCCTTTCTTCTTTGTTTGCTGCTTGTTTGGTCTCCTATTCAGTTTGCAGTTTTCTTTTGATTTTTTTCGATGTACTTTACTCTAAAAAAACATTTAAATTTCAATATTTGTAGGAGCTCATCTTTTCAGCTGCTGCTGCTTAATTTGGAACTCCGGAATAACGAATTATTAGTGTGCATGTAAACGTTCTCAATGACTGTGTACAGCTTTTGAGTAGCATGTGAAATGTAAACTCGATTCTTAAATCCAAAACCGTGTTCTGGGTTGTGTTTAACTTTAGGTGGCATTTTAGCTGCTTTGATCAGTGTGTTTGGATTGGCACTATGGGTATGTGATCTGCCTTTTACAGTTGAAATACTTGAACTATTGGGCTCATCAAATCAAATGTATTGTAATGACCCGGCTGGGTCATAAAGGGAAAAGAGACGGACTCTAGGTGTGCAGGTCAGAACACAGGTTTATTCCTAAACTGGGCTATTGTTCCGGCCACAGCCCACGCCGCTAAATGCCGAACATACACAATGTTACCCTGTCGAGTTAAGGGTCACTCTCAAAGGAACAGATCAAGGCCCCGAACAGAAAGAAAGAAAGATGATACAGTAATCCCTATTTATGCATTTCCAAATCCCGCGGGATTACCCATCATACCCCCCCAACCTTTCCATCTGTCCTGACATATTTAACCCCTGCTAGTAGCCATGAGAACCATAACACACCCACAAACACAGAACACAATACCGGGTCGTTACAGTATTTATAGAGCCCTTTTTACATCAGCAGATACAGAAACCCAGCCTAAAACCCAGTCCTCTTCTGGCTGTGCTGGTGGAGATTATAAGAGTACATGGCCACTAAACCCAGATTGTTCTTCAAGATGTTCAAACGTTCATAGATGACCAACAGGGTGAAATAATAATCACAATTGTTGTAGAGGGTGCAACAGGTCAGCACCTCAGGAGTAAATGTCAGTTGGCTTTTCGCAGCAGAGCATTCAGAGGTCAAGACAGCAGGTGCGGTAGAGAGAGGGAGGGTCGAAAACAGTAATCTTCCTACTGTTATAATCCTTTCTGGTAAATGTTGTTTCAAATTGACTTGAATCTTGTTTACAATCTCAAAAGACAGAATTAAACAGTGTGATGAGGTTCTCTTTATTTGACCCAGTGTTTTTCCTTGCGTTGCACATTTTATTGAAATGATTTATGGAATTAAATGATTGATTCATGTTTCTGTAAACGGTGCAATCTTTTGACAGTTGCATTGTTCTAAACTAGTGCACAGAGAGCACTATCTTCAACTCGCAATCTGTGGATTCTATTCAAAATAATAGATTAAAATTGTACGTTAAACATCACAGCATAGTTGAACGATATATGGTGGGTAGAAATCCGAAGAGGGTGGCCAGCAGAGACAGTTGGGATGGGCTGAGGGAAACTGAGGGTTGGGATGTGGAACTGGAGACTAGTGGGAGTGGAGTTACTTGGAGGGGACAGAATGACTCGGAGAGTTGAGGGGAATCTCTCGGGAACTGTTGAGGGATCTTAGATGGTTGGTCCGGCTCCCCGATTTAACTTGGTGGGAAATAAGAGGTTTCATATCAGGTAAACAAAGCTACTGTGAAGAAGAGATGAACATCTTCTGTCGTTATGTAAATCGATGGATAACATCACCCAGTGTTTCCCAATCGTGGTCCTGGGGACCCGAAAGTGTGCACATCTTTGATTTTCCCTCGCTAGCACTAACACATCAGATTCAACTAAAGGTTTGATTTTGAGTTGATTAGTTGAGTCAAGTGTGTTAGTGTCAGGATTGGGAAACACTGTGCATTAACCTGTATTGTAGAAACATTATTATTGATAGTAAAAGCCGCCCTCTGGTGGTTGATGCAATGTAATGGTAAGTGTTTATTGGGGAGAATGCCAAACCTTTTTCTAAAGTAATATAGTTTTGTTTACATCGTTTCCTGTATACAACATGTTCATGTCACAAATGGATAGTTTATGTAATATCTTAACCTTTTACTGCAGTGGGCTTAATCAGGGTCACACAGAGTGTTTCTTGGTAGTCTTAAACAAATCTACTTTGAAACAAAAGTATACACCTCACACACATGGTTATGGGCTTAATAAAAAAGACACCTGTACCATGTCAGAGATAGAGTTGAAATGTGTTCAATTTGAGTTTGCATCCCAAAATTACACCTTATATACAGTTAAAGTTGGAAGTTTGCATACGCCTTAGCTAAATACATTTAATCCTAGTAAAAATTCCCTGTCTTAGGTCTTTTCGGATCACCACTTTATTTTAAGAATGTGAAATGTCAGAAATATAGTAGAGAGAATGATTTATTTCAGCTTTTATTTATATCATCACATTCCCAGTGGGTCAGAAGTTTACATACACTCAATTAGCCACAACTTTGGAAGTATGCTTGGGGTCATTGTCCATTTGGAAGACCCATTTGCGACCAAGCTTTAACTTCCTGACTGATGTCTTGAGATGTTGCTTCAATATATCGACATCATTTTCCTACTTCATGATGCCATCTATTTTGTGAAGTGCACCAGTCCCTCCTGCAGCAAAGCACCCCCACAACATGATGCTGCCACCCCCGTGCTTGACGGTTAGGATGGTGTTCTTCGGCTTGCAAGTCTCCCCCTTTTTCCTCCAAACATAACGATGGTCATTATGGCCGAACAGTTCTATTTGCTCCCTATTTTTGTTTCATCAGACCAGAGGACATTTCTCCAAAAAGTACGATCTTTGTCCCCATGTGCAGTTGCAAACCGTAGTCTGGTTTTGGAGCAGTGGCTTCTTCTTTGCTGTGCAGCCTTTCAGGTTATGTCGATATAGGACTCGTTTTACTGTGGATATAGATACTTTTGTACCGGTTTCCTCCAGCATCTTCACAGGGTCCTTTGCTGTTGTTCTGGGATTGATTTGCACTTTTCGCACCAAAGTACGTTCATCTCTAGGAGACAGAACGCGTCTCCTTCCTGAGCAGTATGACGGCTGCATGGTCCCATGGTGTTTATACTTGCGTACTATTGTTTGTACAGATGAACGTGGTACCTTCATGCATTTGGAATTTGCTCCCAAGGATGAACCAGACTTGTGGAGGTCTACAATTTTTTTTCTGAGGTCTTGGCTGATTTCTTTTGATTTTTCCATGATGTCAAGCAAAGAGGCACTGAGTTTGAAGATAGGCCATGAAATACATCTACAGGTCCAATTGACTCAATTATGTTAATTAGCCTATCAGAAGCTTCTAAAGCCATGACATCATTTTCTGGAATTTTCCTAGCAGTTTAAAGGCACAGTCAACTTAGTGTATATAAACTTCTGACCCACTGGAATTGTGATGCAGTGAATTATAAGTGAAATAATCTGTCTGTAAACAATTGTTGGAAAAATTACTTGTGTCATGCGCAAAGTAGATGTCCTAACCGACTTGCCAAAACTATAGTTTGTTAACAAGAAATTTGTGGAGTGGTTGTAAAACGAGTTAATGACTCCAACCTAAGTGTATGTAAACTTCCGACTTCATCTGTACATCACAGAAGACTCAAATATAACAAAACTGTTTGAAATGGAAACACTGGATTTGTCATTTAAAAAAAAAAAAAGTTTATTAATGATGAAATTATGAAAAGTAGTAATAACATTCCACCTGAGGTCAAGAGGAGCGCTTTTGTTCACTGACTGCAGTAAAGGGCTACATCTATATTCTCAGCTACACTGAATGAATAGGCCACCCTGAATGAATAGGCCTACCCTGAATGAATAGGCCTACCCTGAATGAATAGGCCACCCTGAATGAATAGGCCACCCTGAATGAATAGGCCTACCCTGAATGAATAGGCCTACCCTGAATGAATAGGCCTACCCTGAATGAATAGGCCTACCCTGAATGAATAGGCCTACCCTGATAGACCTACCCTGAATGAATAGGCCTACCCTGCAATTCTTCCGATTACATATTACCAATTAACTAGTATGCTGGCAGTGCCTCAATATTTGTTACTTTCTAATCCACTTGCGTATTGGCAATACCACAATAGTCTATTAATCACATTTACTGCAGAGTGCACCCCTTTTTAAAGACCGAATGGAATGGTTCTTCGAAGGGCTGAGTCACAGGTCTCGCATTACTGAATAATGCTGTATTGCCAGTATACAATTTGTTGTGAGGCAAAAATACACATTTATAAATGCACTACAAGACTGTTAGCTATCAGAATAGAATATATACTTTGTCTATTTCTGTGAGAAACATCTTCTGCCCACCTATCTGCTTAAAAATGTATGTGCTCTAAAAGTAAATGTATGTGCTCTAAAAGTAAATGTATGTGCTCTAAAAGTAAATGTATGTCCTCTAAAAGTAAATGTATGTGCTCTAAAAGTAAATGTATGTCCTCTAAAAGTAAATGTATGTCCTCTAAAAGTAAATGTATGTCCTCTAAAAGTAAATGTATGTCCTCTAAAAGTAAATGTATGTGCTCTAAAAGTAAATGTATGTCCTCTAAAAGTAAATGTATGTGCTCTAAAAGTAAATGTATGTGCTCCAAAAGTAAATGTATGTGATTGTTTAGATCTCAAGATGACACATTGATAGTATTGGGACATTCATTTATTGGCACATTCATTAAATAGAAGCATCACTCATAAAAAGGGTTTAGGAGACTTCATCTGGAGTAATGCACAGGCGAGGTGGCCTGGGGGCCAGCCAGGACAGGTCCACTTAGGAGTGGTGCTTGTAGTTCTCCATGTGAGCCAGGACATAACCAGAGGGCCCCAGGATGGCGATAAAAAAGGCTGTCATCGCAATGGCTTGCTCCTGGATGAAAACATCACATGACATATGTTCAGACCTGTAACAATTTCATCTTGGAAAACATAACCACATATTGTGTTCTCTGGCCATTCAGTCTCAAGAGACATTAATAACAACTATCAGGCCAATAAGGGCATTTATTGGTTTCATTGCACATGCATGCCTTTGCACTCTTATACAAAAAAACAATTGGCATGTTAAAACAATTGGCAGATTAATACAATTGGCGGATTAATTTAATTTAGAATTGCATTATTCTAGCAAAATAGAGGATAAAGTCCAACCAAATATGTGACAGTGGTGAGCCATTTCTATTTCAGTTTCCTTCACAAAGTCATTGCTGTACTAGTTTTAAATCGAACTGGGCACAATCTTCTAAAGTCTTACAAGGTCACTTTATTGGCACAATTTCAAGTGGGCTCCGTGCACGTGAGCTAGACCACCAGTCGGGGATGTGGGTAGTATAGTTATCGATGCCAAACACATGTTTAAAACGAAGAACTTGAAATAGTCATGCATGCAACAGGCTACTAGCCTACGCGAATGGATTTACAGTGATAATGTCGTTTTGCGCACTTCCCCCATTAAACCATCTGACGTTGACATAGCCTCACAAGGCAAACCAAAGTCTGAAATCGAAATAAATATAAAACGGATTCGTAATGAAAGGGCAAACTCTAGAATGGGAAAGTGCGCAACAACCTGTCGCATGTAGCCTACTTACCCCAACGGATAGGTGGTGCTTCGCAGGCTTGTGCGACAGGGTGGCTTTGGAGACGATCTGCGACCTCACTGCGACCCGTAGCAAATTGACAGAACCTCTGATCCCCGACATTATTCCTCTTTCGTGTATTTTTTTCAATCCAACAGTCGTGGTGACTCTTCCCGTCTTGTGCCCAGGAGAAAGTATTCAATGTCCCAGAAGTAGCCGTTGATTTTTGTTGTCTACCTGCCAAGTGTAATATAAGGTCATAGAAAATAAAAAGAGTCGACGTAGGGAAGACCCCTCCCGCTGAAACAGCCTCCGGGTATTTAATTGGTCAGATCAACTGCGTTTAAGGCTCGGCTCCACAGACACGCTGGCTGAGACCAAGAGTTGCTCCAGTTGATATGCTACCCTTATGTTACCCCTGCCAGAACTTCTACTCGAATGCTGCGGTGAGGCAAATGAACGCAAAAACAACTGTGTGTCCCCCTCACAAAATTAAACTGATTTTAATATGCGTAATCTTGAAACTTCGGGTAAAGTATGTGGAACTATTGCTATTATTGTTGCAATGATTTTTTTTTTTTATGTGTGTGTGTCATGTGTATGACTGACACTACTGTATAGTGTAATGTTATTGAGGCATTTTATAGGGCTGTCACAGCTGTAGCCTACTGAACTTGTCCCCAGACCATTGCACACAGAAGTCTAGTGCATGAAACTGCAGCTATATAAGCCGTACATCTACTGTATTTTCCCAACACTTTCCAAATGGGGTAGCCTGAATGTGGCACAATATGTTATTTTATCTCAACATTAATCTGCTAAAGGTCACCTGTATAAATGCATTTAAAATAAAATGAATGAATATCTATGTACGATATCCTGAAATTAAAACGGATCCCCATAGGGCCATATAGTTATTCTACACAGCACTAAAAGGAGATTTGAGCTTTTTTATCTCTATTTTTGTGAATGTTATAGAAGGGACCAGACACTTTTTTTGCGATTTCACTTGTTTTTGATAAACTTATCCCAACCAGCGATTCATTTCCTCATCCTCGTTGTGCAGTACGGGGATCTAAAAAAAACCATAAACAAAGCCTCCAAAAACACCTAAATGTGACCTTTTAGAAGCGGAAAAGCTCTCAGTATAGTGATGTAGGTATTTAGACGTTGTACTAATGAAATTGTATCATTACATTATATTATATTCCAGTTTGTTGCGACTTGAGCGATACCTCTCCATCCGTTATAGCAGCAGGCTAGACAGAATTGAACAGCTGAATATGGGAAACAGCTTGAGTCGCCACAAAATGAAATATGACGTTGTGGATAAAGTTCGGAATGACACAATTTCAGGTGTACAACATCTAAGGACATGCATCACTATAGTGAGAAAGCGTTTCCGTTTCTAAAATGACGTATTTGGGTGTTTTTGGAGCATTTGTTTATCAGTTTTTTTCAGTGCCCCGTACTGCACAACAAGGATGAGAAAATTAATCGCTGGTTGGAATACGTTTCTCAAAAACAAGTGAAATCGCAAAAAAAACTTGTGTGAACCCTTCTATATGATGCCATTTACTGATTCTTTGTTGTTGATTTGGTTGTAAAAAAAAAAGCTAACTTCTCCTTTAAAGTCAGGTGATAGCCACTGTGAACCATATACTGTATATTCTGCTGTCCATCTAAAGATTACCATTTATATCCAGCAGATGATGCTGTTGTGCTTGTTGTCACATTAAACTTTTTCAGCTCCACAAAAAAATAAGAAATCACCATGACCTTATCTAAAAATGGCTTGTTGCTCTTCATCATTTCTTAACTTCATAATATCTGGTAGTGCCCAAATATCACTGGGCTGTGTGTTCATAACCACAATAGAATGGGACCTTGGGGAGTTCAACTGCTGAGCTGACTGCCTGTATACAAACGTTAATTTGTACATTCAAATGTTTGTCATTTAGCAGAAACTCTTATCCAGAGCAATTTACAGTAGTGAGTGCAATTAATTCCGTTGGAATTCATCCTAATGCATAATACCATGTAGTGGGAGATGCCAAATAGTAAGTGGATAACATCCTTCTTTTAAAGCTTTCTATGGAAACTTGTACCTCATACAGTGGGTGAAGTTAATTGAAAAGCATGATATTTCCACTCTTACAAACAGAGACACAGGTCGGTGATGCTGCGGTTCTTGTATCGTGGTGCCAGAAAAAACATCAGCCGTGTGAGTTTCATTTCTTCTGATGACAAGTGTGCGCGGGAGCACAGCTTGGTCGGTGGTTGTTTTTACAATTAGTAGTACAGTGCGGTTCAGGGTCCGTTTAGCCCTGGTGTGTGCTAGACATACAGTAGCCTACATGCCTTTGTGACACATCAGACAAGATCATTTTAGATTTAGAAGATATACAAAGTCGTTGTTCACAAACAACGGAGTAAAACCACCTTTGATACAATAAATACAATACTTTTTTATTTCTTTCGCTCAACTGATTACCACTGAAAGCCACTAGATGGCGAAGGGGCATCACAAAAAAAAATGTACGCGGATTTATTTCGGGGCCTTATCCTGTGAAGACTACCAGCCTACTACCCTCCCAATGTGAAAAAGGACTGTGGGAGATATAACAAGGAAGTTGCATCTGTATATTATATGTTGTTGCTTCAGTCCTGCTATTTAAAGTGTACCTGGTAATGTCCATTTGCTTTCAACCCAACACCCACGAAACACACACACAAACAGACACACACCAGAAGGGGTTGGAAGTCAGGATCAATTGCGGAGCAGCGAACCTGGAGCAGATTAAACGGTTAAGTGCCTTGCCCAAGTGCACAACGGCAAGGGATTCCATGTAATTAGTAGTGGCTCTTTAGAACCAATGTCAGACCATGACAAGCAATGACTGCTTCACAATTTATTTATTTTAAACCGGCACGATTAGGACATTGCCAATGGGTTACTTGGAGCTTAAAGTAATTGGCAAGCTAGTCAACATGTATTATAGTGTATGTATCAGATGTGTGCCCATGCAGTGCTTTCGGAGAGGGAGTAAATAAACAAACTCAGCAGGGATTTTTCTGCTGACCTACAATTGAGAAATGTATGAGTCAGAAGAATAAGGACCTTTGTTAACTTTCAGTAATGAGGTCAGTTTTAGGCATTGCGTTACATGTCTAAAGTGTCAATTTGTAACAGTTGCATACTATCTGTGGGGGGAATTCCAGCTCTTGGCCAAACAGAGTGTGGTAGCGCTTCACATGACTGTGTGTGTGTGTGTGTGTGTGTGTGTGTGTGTGTGTGTGTGTGTGTGTGTGTGTGTGTGTGTGTGTGTGTGTGTGTGTGTGTGTGTGTGTGTGTGTGTGTGTGTGTGTGTGTGTGTGTGTGTGTGTGTGTGTGTGTGTGTGTGTGTGTGTGTGTGTGTGTGTGTGTGTGTGTGTGTGTGTGTGTGTGTGTGTGTGTGTGTGTGTGTGTGTGTGTGTGTGTGTGTGTGTGTGTGTGTGTGTGTGTGTGTGTGTGTGTGTGTGTGTGTGTGTGTGTGTGTGTGTGTGTGTGTGTGTGTGTGTGTGTGTGTGTGTGTGTGTGTGTGTGTGTGTGTGTGTGTGTGTGTGTGTGTGTGTGTGTGTGTGTGTGTGTGTGTGTGTGTGTGTGTGTGTGTTCATGAGCATGTCCCGTGTGGCTCAGTTGGTAGAGCATGGCGCTTGCAACGCCAGGGTTGTGGGTTCATTCCCCACGGGGGGACCAGGATGAATATGTATGAACTTTCCAATTTGTAAGTCGCTCTGGATAAGAGCGTCTGCTAAATGACTTTTTAAAAAAGCATGTACAGTACCAGACAAAAGTTTGGTACCAGTCAATAATTATTTTTCCTATTTTCTACACCTCCTCCAAGCTTCACGGTGGGAACCACACACGTGGGCATCATCCGTTCACCTACTCTGCGTCTCACGAAGACATCTAGACCAACGGCAGATTTCCACTGGTCTAATGTCCATTGCTTCTTGCTTGTGTTTCTTCTTCTTATTGGTGTCCTTAAGTAGTGGTTTCTTTGCAGCAATTCGACCACGAAGGCCTGATTCACACAGTCTCCTCTGAACAGTTGATGTTGAGATGTGTCTGTTACTTGAACTCTGTGAGGTGCAATCTGAGGTGCAGTTAACTGCCCATTTCTGAGGCTGGTAACTCTAATGAACTTATCCTCTGCAGCAGAGGTAACTCTGGGTCTTCCTTTCCTGTAGCGGTCCTCGTGAGAGCCAGTTTCATCATAGCGCTTGATTGTTTTTGCAACTGAACTTTCAAAGTTCTTGAAATTTACGGATTGACTGACCTCCATGTCTTAAAGTAATGATTGACTGTCGTTTCTCTTTGCTTATTTGAGCTGTTCTTGCCATAATATGGACTTGGTCTTTTACCAAATAGGGCTATCTTCTGTATGCCACCCCTACCTTGTCAGAACACAGCTGATTGGCTCAAACGCATTAAGAAGGAGGAAAATCCACAAATAAACTTTTTACAAGGTACACCTGTTAATTGAAATGCATACCCAATGAAGCTGGTTGAGAGAATTCCAGTGTGCAAAGATGTTATCAAGGGTGGCTACTTTGAAGAATTTCAAATATGAAATATATTTTGGATTTGTTTAACACTTTTTTGGTTACTACATCATTCCAATGTAGAAAATAGCAACAGAAAAACAAAAAAACTTGAATGAGTAGGTGTGTCCAAACTTTGGGCTGGTACTGTATGTGTCTGTGTGCATACTTGTGTGTGCCTGCACGGTGGTGTGTGTTAGTGAGTGTATCTGCATGCATGCCTCTGTGTATGTGTGTGTGTGTGTCATGCTCTACAAGACGGTGTTAGAACTGGCAAGGTCCAAACAAAAGAAACATGGGAGGTTTCATAGGGGGAGACCGAGGTTAGTCGAGGTAATTTGTACATGTAGGGAGGGGTAAAGTGACTATTCATGGATAATAAACAGTGAGTAGTAGCAGTGTAAAACAAAGAGGGGGGTGTCAATGCAAATAGTCCGGGTGGCCATTTGATTAATTGTTCAGCAGTCATGTCTTGAAGCTGTTAAGGAACTTTTTGGACCTAAATTTGGCGCTCCGGTACCGCTAGCCATACAGTAGCAGAGAGAACAGTCTATGACTTGGGTGACTGGAATCTAGTATATTGGTCCTGGATGGCAGGAAGCAGGAAGCTTGGCCATACGCACTACCCTCTGTAGGGCCTTACGGTCAGATTCCAAGCAGTTGCCATACCAGGCGGTGATGCAACCGATCAGGATGCTCTCGATGGTGCAGCTGTATAAAGTTTTGACGATCTGGGGGACCCATGCCAAATCTTTTCAGTCTCCTGATGGGGAAAAAGAATGCCCTCTTCACAACTTTCTTGGTGTGTTTGGACCATGATACTCTCGACCCGCCCCACTACAATTTGAAACTCTCGACCCGCCCCACTACAGCCCCGTCGATGTGAATGGGAGCATGTTCGGCCCTCCTTTTCCTGTAGTCCACAATCATCCCCTTTTATCTTGCCCACGATGAGGGAGAGGTTGTTGTCCTCGCACTACACTGCCAGGTCTCTCACCTGCTCCCTATAGGCTGTCTCATTGTTGTCAGTGATCAGGCCTAAAACCATTGTGTCGTCAGCAAATTTATTGATGGTGTTGGAGTCGTGCTTGGTCACGCAGTCATGGGTAACAGAGTGTAAAGGAGGGGACTAAGCACACACTCTTGAGGGGCCCCTGTGTTGAGGATCAGCGTGGCAGATGTGTTGTTGCCTACCCTTACCACCTGGGGGCGGCCCGTCAGGAAGTCCAGGATCCAGTTGCAGAAGGTGGTGTTTAGTCCTAGGGTCCTTAGCTTAGTGATGAGCTTTGTGGGCACTATGGTGTGTAAAGCTGAGCTGTAGTCAACGAACAGCATTTTCACATACTGTAGGTGTTCCTTTTGTCCAGGTGGGAAAGGGCAGTGTGGAGTGCGATTGAGATTGCGTCATCTGTGGATCTGTTGGGTCAGTATGAGAATTGGAGTGCGTCTACGGTTTCCGTGATGATGGTGTTAATGTGAGACATGACCAGCCTTTCAAAGCACTTCATGGCGACGTGAGTGCTATGGGGTAGTAGTCATTTAGGCAGGTTACCTTTGCTTTCTTGAGCACAGGGACTATGGTGTTCTAACATGTAGGCATTTCAGACTCAGTCAGGGAGAGGTTGAAAATGTCTATGAAGATACTTGCCAGTTGGTCCGTGCATGGTCTGAATACATGTCCTAGTAATCCGTCTGGCCTTCTGCCTTGTGAATGTTGACCTGTTTAAAGGTCTTGTTCACATCAGCTATGGAGAGCGTGATCACACAGTCGTCTTGAACAGCTGGTGTGCTCATGCATGCTTCAGTGTTTCTGGCCTTGAAGAAAGCATAAAAGGCATTGAGCCTGTCTGGTAGGCTTGCGTCACTGGGCAGCTCACGGCTGGGTGCCCTTTGTAGTCCGTAATAGTTTGCAAGCCCTTCCAATAGTAGGATTCAATCTTAGTCCTGTATTGACACTTTGCCTGTTTGATGGTTCGTCTAAGGGCATAGCGGGATTTCTTATAAGGGTCCTGATTAGTGTCCCGCTCCTTGAGCCGTCTGTCTGTTACCGAGAACCACATACCAGATTTTTAAACAGGGTCATTAGCAATTGAGTTTTAAGAATATTTATTGTGGCTACCTAGCTAAAATTCTAGAAGTCAGATTATAACAAGACTTTAACCATAACGTAACAATTGGATTTGCCTGATTTTTTTAGTTTGTAGGTGCAACAGTTGAAAGTGTAATTTATCGCTCTCACATGCTAATTTACAGTGGGGAGAACAAGTATTTGATACACTGCCGATTTTGCAGGTTTTCCTACTTACAAAGCACGTAGAGGTCTGTCATTTTTATCATAGGTACACTTCTACTGTGAGAGTCGGAATCTAAAACAAAAATCCAGAAAATCACATTGTATGATTTTTAAGTAATTAATTTGCATTTTATTGCATGACATAAGTATTTGATACATCAGAAAAGCAGAACTTAATATTTGGTACAGAAACCTTTGTTTGCAATTACAGAGATCATACGTTTCCTGTAGTTCTTGACCAGGTTTCCACACACTGCAGCAGGGATTTTGGCCCACTCCTCCATACAGACCTTCTCCAGATCTTTCAGGTTTCGGGGCTGTCGCTGGGCAATACGGACTTTCAGCTCCCTCCAAAGATTTTCTATTGGGTTCAGGTCTGGAGACTGGCTAGGCCACTCCAGGACCTTGAGATGCTTCTTACGGAGCCACTCCTTAGTTGCCCTGGCTGTCTGTTTCGAGTCGTTGTCATGCTGGAAGACCCAGCCACGACCCATCTTCAATGCTCTTACTGAGGGAAGGAGGTTGTTGGCCAAGATCTCGCGATACATGGCCCCATCCATCCTCCCCTCAATACGGTAGAGTCGTCCTGTCCCCTTTGCAGAAAAGCATCCCCAAAGAATGATGTTTCCACCTCCATGCTTCACGGTTGGGATGGTGTTCTTGGGGTTGTACTCATCCTTCTTCTTCCTCCAAACACGGCGAGTGGAGTTTAGACCAAAAAGCTCTATTTTTGTCTCATCAGACCACATGACCTTCTCCCATTCCTCCTCTGGATCATCCAGATGGTCATTGGCAAACTTCAGACGGGCCTGGACATGCGCTGGCTTGAGCAGGGGGACCTTGCGTGCGCTGCAGGATTTTAATCCATGACGGCGTAGTGTGTTACTAATGGTTTTCTTTGAGACTGTGGTCCCAGCTCTCTTCCGGTCATTGACCAGGTCCTGCCGTGTAGTTCTGGGCTGATCCCTCACCTTCCTCATGATCATTGATGCCCCACGAGGTGAGATCTTGCATGGAGCCCCAGACCGAGGGTGATTGACCGTCATCTTGAACTTCTTCCATTTTCTAATAATTGCACCAACAGTTGTTGCCTTCTCACCAAGCTGCTTGCCTATTGTCCTGTAGCCCATCCCAGCCTTGTGTAGGTCTACAATTTGATCCCTGATGTCCTTACACAGCTCTCTGGTCTTGGCCATTGTGGAGAGGTTGGAGTCTGTTTGATTGAGCGTGTGGACAGGTGTCTTTTATACAGGTAACGAGTTCAAACAGTTGCAGTTAATACAGGTAATGAGTGGAGAACAGGAGGGCTTCTTAAAGAAAAACTAACAGGTCTGTGAGAGCCGGAATTCTTACTGGTTGGTAGGTGATCAAATACTTATGTCATGCAATAAAATGCAAATTAATTACTTAAAAATCATACAATGTGATTTTCTGGATTTTTGTTTTAGATTCCGTCTCTCACAGTTAAAGTGTACCTATGATAAAAATTACAGACCTCTACATGCTTTGTAAGTAGGAAAACCTGCAAAATCGGCAGTGTATCAAATACTTGTTCTCCCCACTGTATGTCCATTAATAACCAGTGAAGTGCTACCTATTGTAGGATTTTCATATTTTTTCAGCCAAATCTCAGAGTTCTAAAATACCGGGCCAGCAACTCAGTCACTCAGCACCTCAAGAACACAAACAGCTTGCCGACTGCACCAGCCAGGCAGCAGTCAGTCATGATAAGAAGTGGTTGAGGACAAACCTAGGCTACTATAGATAGTTATATGTTGATACTCAATCAATAAATGCATACAGATAAATTGTCCTACATGAAAAATGGGTTGGTTGTTATTAGTGAGCTGAATGTGGTTTTGAGAGCCTATCGAGCCCACTGAGGCATGGGAGCCTATCGAGCCAGCTGAGGCATGGCAGCCTATCAAACAGGCTGAGGCATAGGAGCCTATCGATCACGCTAAGGTATGGAAACTCGTCGAGCCAGCTGAGGCATGGGAATCTGACAAACTGGCTGAGGCCTCCCAGGTAGTTCCGGTTCGGACACCCGGACCCGACATCAACTCCAACACAAAAAAAGAAAAAAACACCCCCTGATGCTTCCCTTGGTGAGGCGTCATTCTGTAACGTGGGCGCTGGGAGTCGGGAAGCAAGTTCAGGGAGTGCATCATTTAATAAACCGATGAACATGAACAAAACAAGAAACACGAACAACTCACAGACAGGAAACTGAAACAGAAACAATGACGCCTGGTGAAGGAACCAAAGGGAGAGACATATATTGGGCAGTTAATCAAGGAGGTGATGGAGTTCAGGTGAGTGTCATTATGTGCTGATCCACGTACCGCTGGTGACAGGTGTGCACCATAACGAGCAGCCTGGTGACCTAGAGGCCGGAGAGAGAGCACACGTGACATTTGCCTCTCAGAAGAAACATTTTGACCATTCTCTTTAGCTTATAGTTTTGACACACAGTGGTTATTTGCATTTAGGTGGATCTTAAAAGAGCCTTTGGATTCATGGAGTGGCAGGCAAGTGGCAGTGAGTGTGGTGGTGTGTACTACTGCGTACGTCTCGCTAGAACAGAGGAGAGACCAGCTCATAGACTCCCAAGGAAGAAAGATGGCGTTGCCCTAATCCATGAGAAGCACGCCATCCCCACAATCCGCCACTTTGCTTTATGGCAGAGTTAAAATTCATGTTCGGCAGAATTAAAATTCATGTTCTGTTCCAAATCTGTGAGTACTGTTTTCATATATACACTGCCATTTATAAATGAGGACGTGTGCTCTTCTACTGGAGATGGACAGCTGCGTACAGCATTACTTAGGACATCTGTAGCTGAAGTTTTATATTCAAGGATCTAGAGCACCTATCCAATTTCAGATTTGTAAATATGGCTATCATTTCTCTTAAGAGATTTGCACTTGAATTTAAAGGTGTTTCTCAGCAGTTTGTCATTTGCTGCAGTGTTTTGTGTCAGGAGTTATAAAAATTGCTCTTGAAGATCCACAGCGGTATGCAGGCTTTTCTGTTCAAGCCCAGTGCCACCACACCTGATTCTACTACTCAGCTGTTCATCAAGATCTCCACTGTTCATTGAGACCACGAATAGTAGAATCCGGTGTGGTAGAACTGGGCTTGAACAAAAAAGCTGGCAGAAACCTGTATCTTGTCAAGAGCAATTGTGGCCATCCCTGAATTGTATTTACAAAGTTGGCTATATGTGATGAATGTATC
The DNA here is from genome assembly GCF_045679555.1 of Salvelinus alpinus. Classification (NCBI taxonomy): domain Eukaryota; kingdom Metazoa; phylum Chordata; class Actinopteri; order Salmoniformes; family Salmonidae; genus Salvelinus; species Salvelinus alpinus. The sequence goes on from NC_092100.1 coordinate 54,016,695, forward strand.
AAATCAAATGTATTTATAAAGCCCTTCTTACATCAGCTGATGTCTCAAAGTGCTGTACAGAAACCCAGCCTAAAACCCCAAACAGCAAGCAATGCAGGTGTAGAAGCACGGTGGCTAGGAAAAACTCCCTAGAAAGGCCAGAACCTAGGAAGAAACCTAGAAAGGAACCAGGCTATGAGGGGTGGCCAGTCCTCTTCTGGCTGTGCCGAGTGGAGATTATAACAGAACATGGCCAAGATGTTCAAATGTTCATAGATGACCAGCAGGGTCAAATAATAATAATCACAGTGGTTGTCGAGGGTGCAACAGGTCAGCACCTCAGGAGTAAATGTCAGTTGGTTTTTCATAGCCGATCATTCAGAGTATCTCTACCACTCCTGCTGTCTCTAGAGAGTTGAAAACAGCAGGTCTGGGACAGGTAGCACTTCTGGTGAACAGGTCAGGGTTCCATAGCCGCAGGCAGAACAGTTGAAACTGGAGCAGCAGCACGGCCAGGTGGCCTGGGGACAGCAAGGAGTCATCAGGCCAGGTAGTCCTAAGGCATGGTCCTAGGGCTCAGGTCCTCCGAGAGAGAGAAAGAAAGAAAGAGAGAAAGAGAGAAAGAAAGAGAGAGATAATTAGAGAGAGCATACTTAAAATCACCTGGAAGGTTCTCCCATCTCCACAGAGGAACTCTAGAGCTCTGTCAGAGTGACCATCGGGTTCTTGGTCAACTCCCTGACCAAGGCCCTTCTCCCCCGATTGCTCAGTTTGCTCCAGGAAGAGTCTTGGTGGTTCTAAACTTCTTCCATTTAAGAACGAAAGGAAGCCACTGTGTTCTTGGGGATCTTCAATGATGCAAAACAATTTTGGTACCCTTGGGCACCTACTGACCAAGAAAGGATGCTATTATGACACATTTTTTTCAATGGCATGTTTTAATAAAATAAAGGTTTAAGGAAGTACAGGAAGACACCACATTACTACAAGACAAAACAGCTCAATCAAGCCTGATGGTCTTGTAAGTATAAAAGCAAAGCTAGCTTTCATCTCATTTTAAAAAAGCATTAAAAGGTAGCACAATGGAATAATATCGTACTGTGGTGTGTGAAGAATCCAATGCTTGACCTTGTATACAAATCCCGTTATTGTGGAAACACCTCCTCTAAGAGCCTGAATTAGGCTGTTTGAGAAGGTTTGAATCCTAAACAACCTGCCTACACATAGTTTGAAGTACAACACCAACATAGCTACTGTAGTAGGTCAAAGCTATGTCCTGGAAAACCTTGGGAGAGCATGGGTGGAACAGCCGTTGTGGTGATCATAAATTTCCTTTCTTTTTCGGCTTTTTACCATGTCGAATAATGTGCTTTTTCGGCACATGTCGAAATTCTGCATTACGAAATTGTACCGTTTGTAACCTTAAATAATTAACTAAACTGTTCCATTGTATATTCTACTGCTGTTTCTTATGACTGGTATCAATACAAAAAATATACACAAAAAGAAAAAGTACTGATTGACGACCATTTACAATTGTACTTTATTTGTGGATAGTAAAAACACGAGGCAATTAAGACGTCTGGAAAAATGTGACCTGGTCCATGTAGTTAAACTGGTCAAATTCAGCACTGACAGACCTGTGACCAAACCATTGTTTCACCCAAGAGTAACACACAAACACACACACAAACGCACACACGCACACACACGCGCACGACGTTGCATCATAATGGAAGTGGAAAAAAGCTCATTATTTTGAATGGGTTAACGTTCCCATGGAATGACTTAGCTATCTGGACACTTTAACACACAACACTGTTGTAGCCCACGTCATCGGGGCATATTAAGGCCCTAAACAGAATGATGCCTTTGTTTCTGCTGCAGTGAAACTAACAAGAGGCCTGTGGTGTGGAGTCTGTGGACTCTCCAAGCCAGTCAATCACACACCCGCAGCCCTGGGGGGATGACACAGAAACCGGGACAAACAAGCAACTGAACACGAGTCATGGCGACGAACAATAACACCTTTCTCTCTGTGACTCTGTTCCTCGCCGTGCGGTTGTTTCTGTGGTCAAATGTCGGGATGGAAGACAAAAGCAGCGTTACTATGTCTGCCGTATTTGTGGTAAACGTTTGCTCTTTGCAAAAAATTGTTCTGAAGATAATGTTAGCTGTCACACAGGGGGATTACTGTCAACAATGCAATAATCTGTGCTAAACCAGTTCTGTCATAGACTTCAACCCGTTTGCCAGACAGTGTAGTAGAACAGGGCCATGTACTGGTTATGTTGCCCTTGCTTCATACGAGCAAAGGATGGCACTGTTGTCCTCAGTAAGTATATAACAGGATTTGCTGCGTGCAATTCTTTCTCATACATAGCTTTTCAAGGGCTACTTTGGAGTGGAGTCTTAAACAAAGATATATTATGCACAGAAATAACAGAAACGACAAAAGGAAAAACCACAACTACTTACAGTATATCAGTTCCGTCTAAGACGGTAACATAAAGAGTATTTGGAAAGGATTTACGTCCCTCTAGCGCTGATCCATAACCCTCACCCTGACAAGGTTAACTTACATCAATCACTAGTCTGAACGGGGCCTCCTTTCTCCTCTCCGCTTTGACCAAACAATGGGTTTTGTTTGTTGAGGACTATGAGGCACAGATGCTGACACTGCTCGTCCCTGTCTGTCAAGCCTAGATTAAAAACTCTGGACAAATTGCAGAAAAAAATTGAAGAAACAAGTAGAAGAAGAGGAAGGAAATATATTTAGCTAGCCGAACGCGAATTCAAGTTTTACATCCTGTTCCACTGTTTTAGTTTCTTGTTCCAACTGAGAAACCAGGTCAATAAAGTTCAACGTGTCATCCAGGTCAGATAGGTGCGGTCCCCAAGGATCAAGCTAGGTAAGGTTACAGATACACATATTTGTTTGTTTAGTCGCCAGATGCATCTTTGCTGGATGTCACGTAATCTGACCGCTGAATGCAGTTTAGTATACAGCAAATTGCGATGGATTAATACCACAATGCAGGTACACTACATTTACATTTACATTAAAGTCATTTAGCAGACGCTCTTATCCAGAGCGACTTACAAATTGGTGCATTCACCTTATGATATCCAGTGGAACAACCACTTTACAATAGTGCATCTAACTCTTTTAAGGGGGGGGGGGTGGTTAGAAAGATTACTTTATCCTATCCTAGGTATTCCTTAAAGAGGTGGGGTTTCAGGTGTCTCCGGAAGGTGGTGATTGACTCCGCTGACCTGGCGTCGTGAGGGAGTTTGTTCCACCATTGGGGTGCCAGAGCAGCGAACAGTTTTGACTGGGCTGAGCGGGAACTGTACTTCCTCAGAGGTAGGGAGGCGAGCAGGCCAGAGGTGGATGAACGCAGTGCCCTTGTTTGGGTGTAGGGCCTGATCAGAGCCTGAAGGTACGGAGGTGCCGTTCCCCTCACAGCTCCGTAGGCAAGCACCATGGTCTTGTAACGGATGCGAGCTTCAACTGGAAGCCAGTGGAGAGAGCGGAGGAGCGGGGTGACGTGAGAGAACTTGGGAAAGTTGAACACCAGACGGGCTGCGGCGTTCTGGATGAGTTGTAGGGGTTTAATGGCACAGGCAGGGAGCCCAGCCAACAGCGAGTTGCAGTAATCCAGACGGGAGATGACAAGTGCCTGGATTAGGACCTGCGCCGCTTCCTGCGTGAGGCAGGGTCGTACACTATAGAGGAAAGTGCAACATAATGTACTATGTCTGGGTCCAGAAATACCTCTTAATCAAAATGTAACACAGACAAATGAAATCTCTGTGTTTACAACCCTTTCCTGCAGTCAAATGACCAAATCTCCCTCTAGTGGCCTCATGGGTGGGATGTTATTCATATTTTACTGAATGAATACAAACATTTGAAACAAAGAAAATCTGGTGTTTCTATGTCAAACGGTTTTGTTATTTTTCAGTCTTCTGTGATGTATATAAAGTGTAATATTGGGATGCAAACTCAATATTTTAACTGTATATCTGACATGGTACAGGTGTCTTATTTTTGTAAGAGCTTAATCATGTGCAAGAGATGTATACTTTGGTTTCAAAGTAGATTTGTTTAAGACTACCAAGAAACATTCTGTGTGATTTAGCCCACTGCAGTAAAAGGTTCAAGGCAATACATCTACATACATACCTGCCATACCGTTCCCCAAAACAACACACCCATTTGAATCACTTCATGTACAAATCTCCCCCTCGTAAAACAACCTCCACACACTCACCAAATCCCAACCATTTTTTTTTCACCTACAAACTTGACATTATTCGTTCTGTACCTCATCGAAAAAGGTACTCTGTCAAATCATACCACTTACCCATCCCACCCTCGTGTCTGTCTGTCTGTCCTGTCTGTCCCATATCAGCGCTGTTTGAGGACGCCGAACGATGACTGGCATTCAAAATGCCACCCTGTTCCCTTTATAGTGTACTACATTTGACCAGAGCCTTATAAGTGCTGGTCTGAAGTAGTTCACTATATAATGTAGTGCTGCCGTTTATTCCTTAAGGACCTTGATATTATGTGACAGAACTGTCTTCCTTTCTAACTCTCATTGTTAGACACCGCGTATCAATCCTTGTGCTGACAGTTTTAAGTGGATATACAACCTTGGGTTTTGATCCTCCTGTGTAGTCCCCACCCTGTATCAGCTGACGGGCCTTTGTTTTTCAAAGGAACCTTAAACTCATGCAAGCCTCATGACAGAAACACAGACAACACCCATTGTTCCATTTCGTGTGATGCATGATAGTTATATTTTGCTATACAGTGGAGAGATTCATGGGGTTTTCACGTCTTTATAACCATCTGAATTTCAATTCATTTTCGCACTCCGTATGTTACCACAATTCAACATGGCACATACACCCCAGTTGCCTGTGACAACTGAAATTGGCACTGAGCTCAGAATTGTTGACCGCGTTGACCTGACGGTCTGTCATATAGTCGCCATAAGGAGCAAATGTGACTGGATTTAATTGGTGTGTTTGACTTGCAAGACACTGGATGTAACCTACTCTAATTACTGAAGTGCGTACTAGATTTTCAAACCGCTCTGATGCTTTGTGACTACAGTTATTACTGTGTAGTTACGTACGTAAAAGGGTAACTCAAGGTAAAGTGTTTCCGGCTATAATAGTCCATCTGTGGCTATATATTACTGTACAATATATGGCTTGTAGGAAATAGCGTTTCACAATTTTGCCTAGCCACTGCAGTGTGTTTGTCCTCCGTGACTGCTACTCGGGTGTACTATGCTGTTAGCCACAGACAGGGTCTAAAAATATATCCCAGGAAGACTACTGTGTGAGCGTGAGTCACACTTTGTCCTCTGTTGGTCCATACAGTCATAAGAATTCTGCCAAATCACAGGTTTGTTTCTTTATGGGGATGTACAGTATTTCTATTTACATCCTGTGTTTCTCTCTCTGATCAAAAGGGAATTTACTGACTATAAAAGATGAAAGAAAAACTAAGATGGCAGCATACTGGAATATGCCTGATACAATAACATTACAGTAGATGCTTTTGGATACATTCTGAGTCATTGGTGTCAGTGCACTTTTGAAAAGCTGGGATACTGGATGAGTCCGAAAACCCATACTTGCATACTACATACTTAAACCGTGTACTCAAAATTGTGTACTCATCTAGTAGAACTCACTTGTCTTTTCGGACTCACGTGTTTGACAACAGCTGATAATCAGATAAATTGACGAGCTGTACCAAAATGAACCTATGACGGGAGTCAACACAATCGCGCAATAGATGACGCATTCGGGGGAGCTATTTTCGAAATTTCACTTACTTTCAAACATTATTTTTTCACATACTATTTAGTACGCAAGCTGTACTTTATATACAGTACCAATAGAATACAGTATATAAAGATACTAGAAGGAATGTTTGTTTGTGGGTTAACTTCTTATGGCTGCAATCCCGTTAACGGGATGATATGACAACAGCCAGTGAAAGTGCAGTGCGCCAAATTCAAAACAACAGAAATCTCATAAACTAAAATTCCTCAGACATACATTGTGTCTTATACCATTTTAAAGGTAATCTTGTTGTTAATCCCACCAAAGTGTCCGATTTTCAAATATGCTTTTCAGCGAAAGCACCACAAACGATTATGTTAGGTCACCACCAAGCCACAGAATAAGCACAGCCATTTTTCCAGCAAAAGCTAGCAGTCACAAAAAGCACAAATATAGATAAAATTAATCACTAACCTTTGATGATCTTCATCAGATGACACTCATAGGACTTCATGTTACACAATACATGTATGTTTTGTTTGATAAAGTTCATATTTATATAAAAAAATCTGAGTTTACATTGGCGTGTTACGTTCACTAGTTCCAAAAACATCCAGTGATTTTGCATAGCCACATCTGTTCAACAGAAATACTCATCATAAATGTAGATGAAAATACAAGTTATACACATGGAATTATAGATATACCTCTCCTTAATGCAACCGCTGTGTCAGATTTAAAAAAAACTTTACGGAAAAAGCAAACCATGCAATAATCTGAGACGGAGCTCAGAACAATAGTCAAATTAGCCGCCATGTTGGAGTCAACAGAAACCAGAAATGACATGATAAATATTCCCTTACCTTTGATGATCTTCATCAGAATGCACTCCCAGGAATCTCAGGTCCACAATAAATGCTTGATTTGTTCGATAATGTCCATTATTTATGTCCAATTAGCTACTTTGGTTAGCGCGTTTGGTAAACAATTCCAAAGTCACGAAGCGCGTTCACTAAAACGTGACGAAATGTCCAAAAGTTCCGTAATAGTCAGTAGAAATGTAACATGTCCGTAACATGTCAAACGATGTATTGAATCGATCTTTAGAATGTTGTTAACATAAATCTTGAATAACGTTCCAACCGGAGAATTACATTGACTTCATATAAGCGATGGAACGGAGCTCACTCTCATGTGAACGCGCATGGTCAAAGAATGGTCACCTCATGGCAGTGGTGACTAATTCTTCTCTCATTCGGCCCCCCTTCATAGTAGAGACATCAGACAAAGTTCTACAGACTGTTGACATCTAGTGGAAGCCGTAGGAAGTGCAAACCCATTCATATCTTGCTGTAATTTCAATGGGATCTTGGTTGAAAATCCACCATCCTCATCCACCATTTCCACTTCCTGTTTGGATTTTTTCTCAGGTTTTTGCCTGCCATATGAGTTCTGTTATACTCACAGACATAATTCAAACCGTTTTAGAAACTTCAGAGTGTTTTCTATCCGATACTAATAATAATATGCATATATTAGCAACTATGACTAAGGAGCAGGCCGTTTACTCTGGGCACCTCTGTGCATCTTTCATCCAAGCTACTCAATACTGCCCCTGCAGCCATAAGAAGTTAACTTCACTTAGCTATTCATTTTATACAAAGCCTATGACAAGAACTTCAACCCATACGGTTTCCATGACAGCAAAAACAGTACACAACATACAGTTAAAAATGTCCTTATCTTTGTTTTTGTGACATAATGTCACTGACATATTGTTCTCTCCAGGGTTATTTTATTTTCCAATAAGAGCACATTATGAAGAGTTAGAATGAGTGCCATTGAAACAAGAAGAATGAGGAAGTTGAGAACTCATAGAGCTGTTGATGCTTTGCCAGATAAGCGTAGCCATAGCAATATGCTCTGTTATTCCTCCACTGTCCCACCTTGACACTTGTCTCATCTTCCACCATTGTTACACACACACTGTCATTGAATCTTTGACATGCTGTTCTTCCTGCATGAATCCACACGGACAATGACGGTTGGGATCCTTTTCCCTCAGAGGAGATAGGCCCATAGTAACCTGCCAGACGCTTCACAACTATCCAAATGATCTCTAGCTGCTAACCGGGTGTTCCTCCAAAAAGCTATTATAGCTATTATAGCTCTTAAATGCTCTTTTTCCCTGAATGTCAAAGCAAATGCAAAGTCTCCATTCTATGAAACAGAATCACATCATAGGCAAGGCGATAATACGGGGGTGTATATTTTGGGTCTGTGTGTAATTTTGAGTTGGCACGGCATGTGGTGTATGGCACAAGGAATGTGGGACTAAATGTTTGATCTCTTGCATAATGTGGAGTTATGAGTGGAGAGGATACTTATTACTGCGCAAGGTAGAATTTTTCACTATCTGATTTACGTCAGGGTGCAAGAAGATCATGGACAGACAGGTACTGTAGGTAGTTTCACTGATGATGGAGGCATTTTATTATTACAGAGCAAGCTCTGGTGATAGCCCAAATGACAGACCTGCTTATTTGTTTACTGGAGTTTGCCCATTTTTCGAGAGACGATTCCATAGAATGTTTGTTTAGGCTCATGATCCACAGGATGAGAGATTCACCCGGAATATTTCACCTGGACTTCGGAGCGGGAAGGAGGAACACAAATCAAAACACACACAGAGATGCACCTGGACTAGTTGGGGGGAATCCGAGGGTCACAGAGCCAAGCAGAATGTTCTCCTAGAAGCATAACTCTATTGTTCTCATTCTACATGCAGAGATGATGGGACATCTGGACTTTAACTGTGTCCAAAGTACAGTATTCTGATTCTTCTTCTTCTTCTTTTGGTCCGTCTTCTTCTGCTGGTTTGTCTTCTTGTTGTTATTATAGTTCTTCTTTTGGTTTTGTCTTCTGCTGGTTCGTCATTTTTTTCTTGTTATTCTTGATGTTCTTTTGGATCGTCTTCTTCTGCTGGTTCGTCTTCTTGTTCTTCTGGTAATTTCTTCTTCTTAAGTCACCTAAGATTTAGAGTTAAAGTCATTTAGCTACATTTCAACATTCCATAGTATGATTTTGTAGCCTATGGTACTGTTTAAGGATAGACAGGTACATTCCAAGATGGCGTAGCAGTCGGACGTCTTGTTTGTTTGTCTTGTCCCATCCCGTGTATATATATTTTTCTTCGTATATATTACGTATATATTTTAAAATATATTTTTTATATCAATTTCCATCTACGGATGGAAAATACTCTCCTGCATGTGGTACTCCTGCATACTCTCCTCACCCAATGTGGTACGGATCTTATTACACTTATTACACTGGAACCCCCATCAGAAGCTAGCGCGCTAACTAGCTACTAGCGGCTAGTAGGGGTGGGGTGGGCAAACTTTTTGACTCGCGGGCCACAATGGGTTCTAAAATTTGACAGAGGGGCCGGGCCAGGAGCATTTGGAGGGAGTGTTTGGGCCGGATATACTAAAGCATTAAATGTAGTGTGTGCAAACCTCATAGCACAGTAAGAACACTACAACCCAATTTATTAACTGTCTTTCAAATGTGAAAAATAGCCCTTATCAGTTAATAAATTTGTCTCAAGGAATATGCAAGATATGGCATTTACATACTATTTCGCAGATACCGGGATGAGGAAATGTAAATAGATTAAAATAACATACGCACTGTGATTTATCAAGATTGCGTCTGTTTTTAATAAGTTTCAATCGAAGGTGCAAAGTTAAAGAAATCAACATTTATTGAAAAATGGAATCACTTTCAACATTCAAAACATATTATTACACAACGAAATACTCAAGCTCAATAATATCTACTTGTGTTAAACTCCGCAAAATCATGGATGGATTGTCCTGACCGCGCGCTCTACAAACTCGCCACGGACGCCCTCGCCTTCACGCGCAAACAGTACACGTGTATCATTGCCAAGCACACAGACATAGGCTGTATTAAATATCCTACCTGCAGCTGAAAATTTAAATTTAAATTAAGAGCGATGTGCGGCGTGTTAATAAAGCTACTGTACCGCTGCTGTGCGTAAATGCGCATTGCCCTTAATTAAAAGACGCACTTCCAAACTTTCCATATGCATTTTTTCATAACACAGCAGAAAAACTCACCATTTCAGTGGGAACAGTGTTGTTGGTCTCCCTTTTTTGCCAGTGCATCAAAGTCTGGAGTTAGTTTTGTTGTGGCAATTCTCAGGACAGATCTGAGGTGTTGGTCAGTTAACTTGGATCTGTGATGGGCTTTGTTGATTTTCATGACGCTAAACGTCTGCTCACACACGTAGGTCGAGCCAAACAACACCAGCATCTTCTGCGCCGTCCTCCGGAGGTTTGGAAACGCGGTCTCGTTAAGTGAAGCGTAAAAGTCATTCAGTTTAAGAGACTTGAACTTCTCCTTTGAGACGGAGTCAGACTGAAGATCGATCAGTTCCAATTGCAGCTCCTGCGGTGCTGATTCGGGGTCTTGTGACAGGGGACAGGACACCAGTTGAAGTGACTTGTCAATTTTTTCAAAATCACAGAACCGACGGCAAAATTCTCTGTGCAGATCGTCCAGTGATTTGCAGTATTTCTTCGCATTTCGGGCGGCCTCTTTCTGCACGGCTAGTGTGGGGAAATGTGCGAAAGATTTGTTTGACATTTGCCTGGAGAATAAAACCAGCTTGGATTTGAAGGCTCTCACATTTGTGTACATGTCGTGCGCAAACTGATCTTTCCCCTGTAGCTTCACGTTCAGCTCATTCATGTGTGAAAATATGTCCACAGCAAACGCAAAGTCACAAAGCCAGTTTGTGTCGCTCAGCTCGGGGAATTCTTCGGATTTCCCCATTAAATTAAAAAATGAGCGAATCTCGTCTTTGAGCTCCCAGACTCGTTGAAACACTTTCCCCAAACTTAACCAGCGGACGCGAGAGTGGTAAAGTAGGTCCTGGTGATCCGCATTAGTTTCTTCCAGGAACGTAATGAACTGACGATGATTAAGTCCCCTTGCTCGTATGAAGTTAACAAGTTTTACAACTGGATCCACGACGTGATTAAGCTGCAATACAGACTTACACAGAGACTCCTGATGAATGATGCAGTGAAGTAAAATAACATCCTGGTCAGGGTTTTCTTCTTTCACTTTATCCTGGATTCTTTTCAGCAGCCCGATGTTTTTTCCAGTTAAATTTGGCGATCCATCCGTGGTGACATTGGCAAGTTTACTCCAAGGTAGCTTCATTCTCTCGATGACAGCAGACACCTGTTCATATAAGTCCTCTCCTCGCGTTTTCCCTTTCAGTGATTCCATGCTCAAAAGCTCCTCCGTTATCTCAAAACTGTCGTTAATCCCTCGGATAAAAATTAGGAGCTGAGCAGTGTCTTTTATGTCGTTACTTTCATCCAGTGCTAGTGAATATAACTTAAAGGACTCCGCCTTTTTGTTTAACTCGCTGACTATATCTTCGTCAATCAGTTCCACGCAGCGAGTCACTGTCCTGCGTGCTAAACTGATTTTCTCAAACTTGGCTTTGCTCTCCGGACACAAGAGACCTGCTGTCTCTACCATGCACTCTTTCAAAAACTCGCCTTCGGAGAAAGGCTTGCTAGCCTTTGCTAATTTGAATGCCAGCAAATAACTTGCCTTGGTACTTGACTCTTGAATTGCAGTTTGTCGGTGAAAAAAGTTCTGTTGACTCTGTAAATTAGCTGCCAACCTCTGAGCAGTAGCCGCCCGTTCTTGTGTTGACTGCTTGCTAGCATAGTTTGCATGCTTCGTGGCAAAGTGACGGCTGATATTGTACTCTTTGAAAACCGCAACAGCTTCTTGGCATATCAGACATACAGCCGTTGATCGGACTTCAGTGAAGAAGTATTTTGTTGTCCACTCCTTATTAAACACTCGGCATTCGCTGTCCACTTTCCTTCTCTTTGGTCCGCTCATTTTCACAGAAGGGCTTAATGGTGACGTGAAACGAAGTGAAAATTAAAGTGAAATAAAGAGAAATACGCGCCACTCCAACAACGGTCAATGTGTTTTGAGTGCGCCATCTATTGGGGAAACGTGGGCATTGCAGGGAAAGGGGAAAAAAAGGAGGTTTTTACTATAATTTGGACAAGTTCGGCGGGCCGGATTAAAAAGCCTAACGGGCCGTATGTGGCCCGCGGGCCGTAGTTTGCCCATGTCTGGGCAAATGTCTAGTAATGTCTAGTAACTAGCCAGTAGTCAGTTAGCCACTGCTAGCGGTCATCACCGTTAACTCGGACATCAGCCAGCCTCAGCCTGGTCAATTCCTGCCAGTCTGCCCAGCGTGATATCAGCCCAGAGCATATCGGACTGCTTTTCATCTACCACATCTCAATCACATCTCTGGATTCCAACCGCAAGCTCTGAATCTTTACACCGGATCATCGCAGCTAGCTAGCTTCTATTCCGAGTGGCTACTCCTGGCTAACGTCTCTGTCCCGAAGCAAGCACCAGTTTGCCTGGAGCTAGCCTGGAGCTAGGCCCACCTCCCAGCTAGCTGAGCCAATTTTTGGGCTACAATACCTATTTTGTCAATTGGCCTGGACCCTTTTACTGCTGACACGGAGCCCCGCTGATCCATCATGACTGGTCTGCCCACGTAACCGTCCGAGGGGGTTCCAACAGGCTCTCCCGTTGCGGCATCCCCCGAAGGCCCATCTGCTAGCTTACTAGCCCCGGCCCGCTAGTTGTCCGAATTGCTGCGTCTCCAGCTCGCCTACCTACTCACTGGACCCTATGATCACTTGGCTACACATGCCTCTCCCTAATGCCAATATGCCTTGTCTATTGCTGTTTCGGTTAGTAATTATTGTCTTATTTCACTGTATAGCCTCCAGCCCTGCTCAAAATGCCTTAGCTAGCCCTTTTGTTCCACCCGCCACACATGCGGTGACCTGACCTGGTTTAAATGGTGCCTCTAGAGACAAAACCTCCCTCATCGTCACTCAATGCCTAGGTTTACCTCCACTGTATTCACATCCTACCATACCCTTGTCTGTATGCCTTAAATCTTATGCCTTAACCCTTTCACACGTACCATCACACGGGTGTGATCGTTCTGCAGTGGTCCCTGAAGCGTATGATCACACCCGTGTGATTAGAACACTCATTTAGAACGCTCGTTTAGAACGGCCAGTTTCGAATGACGCAACAATCAGCGTTTGAGCTGGCCACACTTTTTTCAGAAACTATTTACACAAACACAGTCCTTACAAAGTTGTCCAGAATGTGAGCAGTTTATTTTGGGATGCAATGTTCAGATATTCACAGAAGTATATATAGCATAACACAATCATCCTAACCGGAAAAATGTAGGCTACATTTGTCCAAGCGCTAACTGAGGAAAGATTGACCCAACACAAGCAGTAATATTTTCTAACTCTCGGCTGACAAACTACAATATGAATTAGCTAATAGCAATTATTATGTATAATTAATCACATCACGGGTGAGCTCACCATTGATCGAAATAATTAGGTAAAACACTTTATAGAAATCGAAAGTAATCCGACGATTAGTTTCAGCGCGCAGCCATGCATTTGTTCCTCACAGAAACCGAAGATAATAAGAGAAGACAAGATGAGTTTGGTCTGTTTATAGTATGCATGTTGAAGGGGTGTGTCAATCACTGTCGTTCACATCCCACCCTTCATTTCCGGAAGTCCTCAAAAAATGAGTGAACTCTTACTCACCTCATTTTGTTATAACATCTTTGGTCAAACAGACGATTACGTGAAACCCAGAATGCATTGTATGTCAACAAACATGGCTACACAGCTGGAATTAGCTTAGCTCATCATAATCAGTACAACCTTCAAAAAAGTATTTTACACACATAATATGTGCCCATTACAATCTGTGCAAGAATCGGAATGCATGATTTGTCACCTAGAATTGAAAACATGTGAATAAAACAGTAAATACAAATAATTGCCACACAAAACATTTTCTGATAGTGATTTATTGAGACAAGTGGCGCGTGCCGGCAGTCAACCACGTACCCTCTCACTCTAAACCATTCAGTGTTGTTGTTTATGTATGTAGATAGTGAGCTAAGCTGTAGCATTAGCAATAACTTTCAAAAGGAGACAACTCACAAATGTGGAGATTTTGAGTCTGAAAGTCAGGAATTAGATTCTGACAGTGAGGAGCTGCCCCCCAACCTTGTAGCCATTGAGAACCCTGAATCTGAGGACCCCTTGTCCACTGACAAAGTCCCAGTTTCATTAGAAGATGCTGGTGGTGATGGTGGCAGACTGACAGTGGATGAAGTACAGGAGTTCTGTGGTAGCTGGAAGGCTGCCAGCCATTTCACCCCTCCTGGCCCTGCTGATTGTGTTGATGAGTCCCAGTCTGGAGTGCAACGCCCCTTGCCATTTCCATCTGAGGCAGAGTGCTTCAAGTTGTTTCTGACAGAGGAGCTGGTGGGAGACATAGTAGAGACCAATCGCTATGCCTTGGAGCTACAGGATGAGAGAGCCAGTGTAACGGATGTGAAATGGCTAGCTAGTTAGCGGGTACGCGCTAATAGCGTTTCAATCAGTTACGTCACTTGCTCTGAAACCTTGAAGTAGTGGTTCCCCTTGCACAGCAAGGGCCGCGGCTTTTGTGGAGCGATGGGTAACGATGCTTCGTGGTGTTGATGTGTGCAGAGGGTCCCTGGTTCGCGCCCGGGTATGGGCGAGGGGACGGACGTAAAGTTATACTGTTACACCAGGAGTGGGGGGACAACCACAATTAGTGAAATGTATACATTCCTGGTGACAGTAAAGAAGAACTCCCTAAGAGAATACTGGAGCAGAGATCCTATGTTTGCAACTCCCTTCTTTGCCACCCTCTTTTCCCAAGACTGCTTTCTAGTTCTGCTGCTATGACTGCATTTCATCATCAACGCTACTGCCATCCTAAATGACCCGTTATACAAAACAAGAGATGTCAACAGCTGGCAGTAAAGTGCCATGACAAACGAGACGTCCATGTCCTCTCCACTGTCCATACAGCAACCATGTCGGCCACAGGGAAGGTGAACCACCTGACGGGAGAGAGAAACAAACCAGACAGAGAAACATCAAACCAGACTGCGTGCTTGACTATTACCTCAAAATGGGGGCAGTGGATAAGGCCGACATGATAAACAGCTTTGTGGAATGAACTCAGAAAACGACCAAGTGGTATAAGATATTTTTCCAGGGTAGCGTCAAAATACAACATGCCAATACTTCTGACGCATTTAGCATTGTTTTACAGAGCTAATAAAATAATGTAACTAGCTACATAAGCACGATTGAATATAACACCATAAAAGGTGAGTAACATGAGTAACGTTACCTAGCGTGTCCGCGGTTATAAGGAATATACACAAATATATTATGCTCCATACACAGTGAGCTACAGTAGAAACGGTATAACACGACACAGAAACTATTATAACGTAATTAGGCACTTACTTTGATAGAAACGCAGTCTGGATTTGAAGATGGGTGTCTGTAGTGACGCCTCTAGCACTGAGACGCTGTGCCACTTGGGAGTCAAAAGGCCAGGGTGGCTTCAACATACAACACATGCTAATACATCCGTGACGCAATTAGCATTGTTTTCCAGAGCTAATAAGACTGTAGCTAGATACCTAAGCATTGGGTATATCACCATACATGTTATGAAATGAGTAACGTTACATCGCGTGTCCGCGGTTATAAGGAATATACACAAAAACATGATGCTACAGTAGAAACTATTATAACGTAATAAGGCACTTTGAT
The DNA here is from genome assembly GCF_045679555.1 of Salvelinus alpinus. Classification (NCBI taxonomy): domain Eukaryota; kingdom Metazoa; phylum Chordata; class Actinopteri; order Salmoniformes; family Salmonidae; genus Salvelinus; species Salvelinus alpinus. Next base: position 54,032,285 of record NC_092100.1, read on the forward strand.
AGAAACGCACACATTTCCAAAGTTATTATTGGTAACGAAAACAACTTTGATTGCGATGCAGGCGACAGGTGGAAAATATGAACACGTGTATGCAGGACGGCAGATGAGTAAATGTCTGCAGACTTGAACTGCACAAACAATTGAGAAGTGTTTGGGGAATTTTGTCCGGGTCAGAAATGTCACAAAAATGAATTGGTCCGCAAAAGTAAAAATGACTACTTTTATGTGAATGAATGAGGCGGAACACACCTCATTTCAAACTGTTATTATAAAATAAAAAACTGTTTAGAAAATAATTTAAAATTGACAAATAAAACAGGCGGCGTGCTTTGGTTTGAGGGCAGCGCAGATTAAATGTACTGTTACATAACAATCACATTCTGGAATTGGAGAGAACGTTCTAACATCACGTGCATAAAACAACTCACGCTGGGGCGACCGTTACAGATATTTGGAACTCACGCATGAAAGGGTTAAATCTGTTCTTCTGCGCCCAGAAATCTGCTCCTTTCACTCTCTGTTCCAAACGCACTAGACGACCAGTTCTTATAGCCTTTAGCATTTAGCCATTCCCTTATCCTACTCCTCCTCTGTTCCTCTGGTGATGTAGAGGCTAATCCAGGCCCCGCATCCCCTAGCTCCACTCCCAATGTCACGTTCATCATATGAATCGGACCAAGGTGCAGCGTGGTATACGTACATTCTTCTTTATTAAAGAAAGAACACTGAACCAACTAACAAAACAACAAAACGAACGAAACGTGAAGCTATATGAAATAGTGCAGACAGGCAACTAAACATAGAATAAGAACCCACAAACACCAAAGGGAAATGGCTACCTAAATATGATCCCCAATCAGAGACAACGATAAACAGCTGCCTCTGATTGGGAACCATATCAGGCCACCATAAACATACAAATACCTAGACCTACAAAACCCTAGACATACAAAACACCTAGACAATACAAAACCCCTAGACAATACAAAAAACTAGCGTATCCACCCTAGTCACACCCTGACCTAACCAAAATATAAAGAAAACAGAGATATCTCAGGTCAGGGCGTGACACCCAATCTCCAGGCGCTCTCATTTGTTGAATTCTGTAACCGTAAAAGCCTTGAATTCATGCATGTTAACATTAGAAGCTTCCTCCCTAAGTTTGTTTTATTCACTGCTTTAGCACACTCTGCCAACCCAGATGTCCTAGCCATGTCTGAATCCTGGATGAGGATGCCCACCAAAAATCCTGAAATTTCTATCCCTAACAATAACATTTTCCGACAACATAAAACTGCCAAAGGGGCGGAGTTGCAATCTACTGCAGAGATAGCCTTCAGAGTTGTGTCAAATTATCCAGGTCTGTGCCCAAACAATTCGAGCTTCAACTTTTAAAAATCTACCTTTCCAGAAACAAGTCTCTGACTGTTGCCGTTTGTTATAAACCCCCATCAGCCCCCTGCTGCGGCCTGGACACCATATGAGAATTGATTGCCCCCCATCTATCTTCAGAGTTCGTACTGTTAGGTGACCTAAACTTGGACATGCTTAACACCCCGGCCGTCCCACAATCTAAGCTTGATGCCCTCAATCTCACACAAATGATCAAGGAACCTACCAGGTACAACCCTAAATTCGTAACCGTGGGCGCCCTCTTAGATATCATCCTGACCAACTTGCCCTCTAAATACACCTCTGCTGTCTTCAACCAGGATCTCAGCGATCATTGCCTCATTGCCTGCGTGTGTAATCGGTCCGCGGTCAAACAATCACCCCTCATCACTGTCAAACGGTCCCTAAAACACTTCAGCGAGCAGGCCTTTCTAATCGACCTGGCCCGGGTATCCTGGAAGGATATTGACCTCATCTCGTCAGTAGAGGATGCCTGGTTGCTCTTTAAAAGTGCTTCCCTCACCATCTTAAATAAGCATGCCCCATTCAAAAAACGTAGAACTAAGAATAGACATAGCCCCTGGTTCACCCCAGACTTGACTGCCCTTGACCAACAGAAAAACATCCTGTGGCGTTCTGCATTAGCATCGAATAGCCCCCACGATATGCAACTTTTCAGGGAAGTCAGAAACCGATGTACTCAGTCAGTTAGGAAAGCTAAGGCTAGCTTTTTCAAACATACATTTTCATCCTGTAGCACTAATTCCAAAATGTTTTGGAACACTGTAAAGTCTATTGAGAATATGAGGACCTCCTCCCAGCTGCCCACTGCACTGAGGATAAGAAACATTGTCACCACCGATAAATCTACGAATATCAATAATTTCAATAAGCATTTTTCTACGGCTGGCCATGCTTTCCCACCTGGCTACCCCTACCCCGGCCAACATCTCAGCACCCCCTGCAGCAACTTACCCAAGCCCCCCCCCCCCCCCGCTTCTCCTTCACCCAAATCCAGACAGCTGATGTTCTGAAAGAGCTGCAAAATCTGGATCGCTACAAATCAGCTGGGCTAGACAATCTGGACCCTCTCTTTCTAAAATTATCCGCCAAAATTGTTGAAACCCCTATTACTAGCCTATTCAACCTCTCTTTCGTATCGTCTGAGATCCCCAAAGATTGGAAAGCTGCCGCGGTGATCCCCCTCTTCAAAGGGGGAGACACTCTAGACCCAAACTGTTATAGACCTATATCCATCCTGCCCTGCCTTTCTAAAATCTTCGAAAGCCAAGTTAACAAACAGATCACCGACCATTTCGAATCCCACCGTACCTTCTCCACTATGCAATCTGGTTTCCGAGCTGGTCATGGGTGCACCTCAGCCATGCTCAAGGTCCTAAACAATATCATAACCGCCATCGATAAAAGACAGTACTGTGCAGCCGTCTTCATCGACCTGGCCAAGGCTTTCGACTCTGTCAATCGCCTCATTCTTATCGGCAGACTCAATAGCCTTGGCTTCTCAAATTCTGCCTTGCTTGGTTCACCAACTACTTCTCAGATAGAGTTCAGTGTTGTCAAATTGGAGGGCCTGTTCTCCTGACCTCTGGCAGTCTCTATGGGGGTGCCACAGGGTTCAATTCTCGGGCCGACTCTTTTCTCTATATATATCAATGATGTCGCTCTTGCTGCTGGTGATTCTCTGATCCACCTCTACGCAGACGACAACATTCTGTATACATCTGGCCCTTCTTTGGACACTGTGTTAACAAACTTCCAAATGAGCTTCAATGCCATACAACACTCCTTCCGAGGCCTCCAACTGCTTTTAAATGCAAGTAAAACTAAGTGCCGCTCTTCAACAAATTGCTGCCCACACCCGCCCGCCCGACTAGCATCACTACTCTGGACGGTTCTGACTTAGAATATGTGGACAACTTCAAATACCTAGGTGTCTGGTTAGACTGTAAACTCTCCTTCCAGACTCACATTAAGCGTCTCCAATCCAAAGTTAAATCTAGAATCGGCTTCCTATTTCGCAACAAAGCCTCCTTCACTCATGCTGCCAAACAAACCCTCATAAAACTGACTATCCTACCGATCCTTGACTTCGGCGATCTCATTTACAAAATAGCCTCCAACACTCTACTCAGCAAATTGGATGTGGTCTATCATAGTGCCATCCGTTTTGTCACCAAGCCCCAAGACCCACCACCGCGACCTGTATGCTCTCTTCGGCTGGCCCTCACTACATATTCATCGCCAAACCCACTGGCTCCAGGTCATCTATAAGTCTATGTTAGGTAAAGCCCCGCCTTATCTCAGCTCACTGGTCACCATAGCAACGCCCACCCATAGCACGAGCTCCAGCAGGTCTATTTCACTGGTCACCTCCAAAGCCAACACTTCCTTTGGCTGCCTTTCCTTCCAGTTCTCTGCTGCCAGTGACTGGAATGAATTGCAAAAATCACTGAAGCTGGAGTCTTATATCTCCCTCTCTAACTTTAAGCATCAGCTGTCAGAGCAGCTTACCGATCACTGTACCTGTACACAGCCAATCTGTAAATGGCATACCCAACTACCTCGTCCCCATATTGTTACTTATCCTCTTGCTCTTTTGCACCCCAGTATCTCTACTTGCACATCATCATCTGCACATCTATCACTCCAGTGTTAATGCTAAATTGTAAATATTTCGCCTCCATGGCCTATTTATTGCCTTACCTCCCTACTCTTCTACATTTGCACACACTGCACATAGAATTTTCTATTGTGTTATTGACTGTACGTTTGTTTATGTGTAACTGTGTTGTTGGTTTTGTTGCACTGCTTTGCTTAATCTTGGCCAGGTCGCAGTTTTAAATGAGAACTTATTCTCAACTGGTCTACCTGGATAAATAAAGGTGAAATAAAAAAGGAAAAAAGTATATGGAATGTAAGACAGTGGATGCCATTGAACTGTTGATGCCAGACTGTACCTCTGAATATGAGTGTTAGTGTCTATGTCCTTTGTGCAGATCTAGATCCTGTCAGATCTTTTCACTGGATACAAATCACAGAGCTCTTACCTCTGTCTGTCTTGGACAAAGAACTGTTTTCCCAGACCTTTTCTCTTTTCACAGGCCAAGCCTGGCTCAGAGCAAGCAGTTGCTGTGGTATTAGAATTAAATGATGGGAATATTTGTTATGTGTCGATATGGTCTGGACATTGATTCTGTCCATCCCGTCTTTCCTGTATAACCTCTGATTCTCATTTCCTGGACATATGATACGGTATCAAAGTGCATGATTCATAAATTCCTGACCACTACACTTGCCAAATTTGGAACCCACCCCTGGAGTGTAGGTTATAATGTGCCTTGAGAAAGTATTCACACCCCTTTACTTTTTCCACATTTTGTTGTGTTACAGCCTGAATAAATATGTTATTAAATTGAGATTTTGTGTCACTGATCTACACACAATACCCAATAATGTCAATAATTTTGTTATTTTAATATTTTTTTATTAATGTAAAATTTAAAGCTAAAATGTCTTGAGTCATAAGTATTCAACACCTTTGTTATGGCAAGCCTAAAAGCGTTCAGGAGCAAAATTGTGTTTAATAAAACAGTTACAGAGTTGAGTGGTTAAGATATGAGAAAACTGAGGATGTATCAACAACATTGTAGTTACTCCACATTACTAACCTAAATAACAGTGAACAGAAGGAAACCTGACCAGAATAAAAAATATTCCAAAACATGCGTCCTGTTTGTAACAAGGCATTTAAGTAAAACTGCAAAAAATGTGTCAAAGAAACATTTTATCCTGAATACAAAGCATTATGTTTGGGGCAAATCAAACACAACTCATCACTGAGTACCACTCTTTGTATTTTCAAGCAAGTTGGTGCCTGCATCATGTTATGGGTATGCTTGTCATCATTTTTTTTTTTTTTTATGAAAAGGAATACAGCTAGAGGCATAGGCAAAATCCCAGTGTAAAACCTGGTTCAGTCTGCTTTCCAACAGACACTGGGAGACGAATTCACCTTTCAGCAGGTTAATAACCTAAAACAAGGAGGCAAAATCAACAGCCAATTTGACATAGCTTGAAGACAAATTTTATGGGCAAATATTGTAGAATACTAGTGTGCAAAGTTCTTAGAGACTTAAAGACCCCAAAAGACTTACAGCTGTAATCACTGACAGAGGGGCTTATACAAAGTATTGACTCAGCGGTGTGAATACTTATGTAAAAAGATATTTCTGTATTTTATTTTCAATAAATTTGCAAACATTTCTAAAAACATGTTTTCACTTTGTCATAATGGGCTATTGTGTGTAGATGGGTGAACAAAAATCTAGTTTATCCATGTTTAGTTCAGGCTATAACACAACAAAATGTGGAATATGTCAAGGGGTATAAATACTACTACTACTACGGAAATTATTCAGACACCTTGACTTTATTCATATTTTGTTAGGTTATAGCCTCATTCTAAAATGTATTCAATTGTACACAATAACCCAGAATGACAAAGCAAAAAAAAAAAGTTTTTTAGAAAATGGAAATATTACATTTACATAAATATTCAGCACCTTTGGCAGTGATTACAGCCTTAAGTCTTTTTGGGTATGACGCTACAAGCTTGGCACATCTGTATTTGGGGAGTTTCTCCCATTCATCTCTGCAGATCCGCGCAAGCTCTGTCAGGTTAGATGGGGAGCGTTGCTGCACAGCTATTTTCAGGTCTCTCCAGGGATGTTCGATCGGGTTCAATTCCGGGCTCTGGCTGGGTCACTCAAGGATATTCAGAGACTTGTCCCGATGCCACTCCTGCATTGTCTTGGCTGTGTGCTTAGGGTAATTTTCCTGTTGGAAGGTGAACCTTTGCCCCAGTCTGAGGTCCTGAGCGCTCTGGAACCAGGATAGTTCTGTACTTTGCTCCATTCATCTTCGCCTTGATCCTGACTAGTCTCCCAGTCCCTGCTGCTGAAAAACACCCCCACAGCATGATGCTGCCACCACCATGCTTCACTGTAGGGATGGTGCCAGGTTTCCTCCAGATGTGACACTTGGCATTCAGGCCAAAGAGTTCAATCTTGGTTTCTTCAGACCAGAGAATCTGGTTTCTCATGGTCTGAGAGTATTTAGGTGCCTTTTGGCAATCTGCAAGCAGGCTGTCATGTGCGTTTTACTGAGGAGTGGCTTCTGTCTGGTCACTCTACCATAAAGGTCTGATTGGTGGAGTGCTGCAGAGATGGTTGTCCTTCTGGAAGGTTCTACCTTCGGGTTCTTGGTCACCTCCCTGACCGAGACCCTTCTACCCCGATTGCTCAGTTTGGCCTGGCGGCCAGCTCTAGGAAGAGTCGTGGTGCTTCCAAACTGTTCCATTTAAGAATGATGGAGGCCACTGTGTTCCTGGGTCATTCAACACTGAATACAGTGTTTGGTACCTTTCCCCAGATCTGTGCCTCGACACAATCCTGTCTCGGAACTCTATGGACAATTCCTTCGATCTCATGGCTTGGTTTTTGCTCTGATATGCACTGTCAACTGTGGGACCTCATATAGACAGGTGTGTGCCTTTCCAACTCATGTCCAATCAATTGAAATTACCACAGGTGGACTCCAATCAAGTTGTAGAAACATCTCATGGATGATCAATTTTGAGTCTAATAGCAAAGGGAATGAATACTTATGTAAATAACGGGTTTCTATTTGATTTTTAAAAATAAATCTGCAAACATTTCTTAACCTGTTTTTGCTTTGTCATTATGAGGTATTGTGTGTAGATTACTGAGGAATTGTATTTTATTTTAAGGCTGTAACGTAACAAAATGTGAAAAAATATCAGAGTCTAAATACTTTCCGAAGGCACTGTATATCTGGATGTTGGGAAGCTAGACTGGACTAAGAAGCTTAAGGAGATGTGCATGATAAAAGCCTCCCGAAAAAATAAATGGTTCCTGGTGCCAAAATCAAGAATTGTATAAACGTGTCTTTGATAAAACATCTCAGTGACTTGAGAGCTGTTGTGGAAATTCTACTTAAATGAAACATTCTTTATTATCAGCATGCTGTAGAGGTTCCAACCAACTCAATGCACCAAGTACACATGTCGATCAGGAGCTCTACCCGGGGCAGTCCCGTCAGTTCTCTTACACAGACAAGTTATATTTGCATGATTTAGCTTATTCATCATTCATAATTAATCATTAACGTTTGCTTCCTTCATGTGAGCAACCAACACTGGGTCATTCATGTGACCAATACCTCACAAGGCCTCTTCTCTCTAAGCTGAGACCATGAAACTGAGATATCCTTTTCTCAAAACAAGGTTCTGGGCGTACTGCCAAATTGCAGATACTGATAGTGAGGATTCGTTCAATCAGTCACTTGCACGAACACAGAAATTGGTTATTAGAAAAGAACAAACAAAAACATTTCCATCACAGAGGACTCCTGTGTTCAGTGAATTTCCTACTTTTATTTCAACACTTTGCAAAAGGTCGAAAGAGTAAAAATACACACAAACTTGACAGATATCCAAGTAGGATAGAAACTCTGTCTAATATACAGTACAAGTCAAAAGTTTGGATACACCTACTCATTCAAGGGTTTTTATTTATACAATTTTCTACATTGCAAAATAATAGTTAAGACATCAAAACTATGAAATAACACATATGGAATCACGTAGTAACCAAAAAAGTGTTAAACAAATAAAAAACATATTTGAGATTTGAGATTCGTAAAAGTAGCCACCCTTTGCCTTGATGACAGCTTTGCACACTTGGCATTCTCTCAACCAGCTTCATGACGTAGTCACCTAGAATGCATTTCAATTAACAGGTGTGCCTTGTTAAAAGTTAATTTGTGGAATTTCTTTCCTTCTTAATGTGTTTGAGCCAATCAGTTGTGTTATGACAAGGCAGGGGTGGAATACAGAAGAAAGCGCTATTTGATAAAACACCAAGTACATATTATGGCAAGAACAGCTCAAATAATCAAAGAGAAACAACAGTCCATCAATACTTTAAGACATGAAGGTCAGTCAATCTGGAAAAATGTAAGAACTTTGAAAGTTTCTTCAAGTGCAGATAACCTGGCCTCCACAATCACCGACCTCACCTCAATTGAGATGGTTTGGGATGAGTTGGACCACAGAGTGAAAGAAAACACTTTTTTGATTACTACATGATTCCATGTGTTATTTCATAGTTTTGATGTCTTCACTATTATTCTACAATGTATAAAATAGTTAATAAAATAAGGAAAAACCCTTGAATGAGTAGGTGTGTCCAAACGTTTGACTGGTACTGTATGCGCGTCTTAGGAAATCACTGGGGAGCATAACAAAGTTACAGACTTTCAAAATCTTGAACACTTTTCAAAAGCAAAAGTACCGTAGTAGTGTTTATTTCATGCTCTCTTATTCTGTCTCAAAAAGGATCTATGCATCGCCACCTTTCTGCTTCAAGACATCCATGACCAGAACAAAAACTGCTAGCCTCCAGATCAGAGAGGAAGAAGAAGCATGTTTGTCATGGATTCTCATGGAGCCTCAGCCACAGCAGGGGTCTCCTCTACCGTGTCAAACCAGGTAGAGACGGAGGGCTTCGGTGTGTGTGTGTGTGTGTGTGTGTGTGTGTGTGTGTGTGTGTGTGTGTGTGTGTGTGTGTGTGTGTGTGTGTGTGTGTGTGTGTGTGTGTGTGTGTGTGTGTGTGTGTGTGTGTGTGTGTGTGTGTGTGTGTGTGTGTGTGTGTGTGTGCGTGTGTGTGTCTGGAACCAGACGGAGAGACAGAAAGGCTTGGCAGGTCTCCATGCTACTCCTGGGGGAGGAATTGAAGGAGAAACTGTGGCTGTGGAGTAGAGAACAGGCGAAACAGAGAGAGATAAGCTTGTTATAAACAGGGACTTAACAATCCAACCCCAAGTTACCATGACAGAGACACACACACATACACACACACAGTCCAGCATTACCTGGGAATTGCATTATGGAAGCTTTTTGCACGCATTTCTCCTCCAACCTTCTTTTATCAGTAGTCTGTTTTGGAGGCTTTTCTGCACTAGCAGAAAAGTGCAATGTGCATGCTCTGTCTAAAAAAAAACAGGCATGGCGGGATAGATAGACTGTTTTCGAGATACTTGACCCAGTACATTACATAAGTATAAAACTGATGATTTGGTAACTTTCCAGTCTTTACTTTCACAACACAGTACGAGCCTCCCACTGAGAGCATGTACGGTGTACATTTTAAGACAGTAGGTACATGTCATATGTGGTATAGGGAGCAAAGGGCTTATTCCATAGGGAGTAGGAATGTCCTAAAATGTACACCATAACGGCTTTTCCCTCATTTCAGACAGAGGTGCTAATTCTTGAAGAGGTCTGGGAAGTATTTTTTTCTCCTCCGTTAAAAAAAAATCTGTCTGAATAGAATAGTCCGAAAATTGGTGAAATCGATTTGGCACGTTGTCGCAGCCAACCGCAGACACTGCCGAGCCGGTGTACAAATTAGGTTAAGCGGGTATTGTGTGAATAACAAAGCGTGAGGTGTAGGGAGAGAAAATAAATACACATTGCTGAAACCTAATGCCTGTTTTCTTTCCATTAGGCTGGCTGTTCTTTATGTCTACCATACATCAACTGCACTTTAGCAAGGTTGGGTGTTCCAATCACAACGGTATGCACTCTGTAAACAGCTCCACTAACAGCTCACTTCATTGCCTACTTACGACAATCAAGTTCAGGTTCTTTGCTGACATTACTAGATGGGTCCTATACAGAGGGTGAATGAGCTGTAATAGCGACCACACTTATTACAACATTATGATCAAGGTTGATTAGTTGCTGGTTGAATTGCTGGACCTGATGTAAATACAGTAGCCTCAGTGGTTTTTCAATGAATTGACAACTGATTATTTCAACCTTAAAGTCTTAAAGTGGGTTAGAATGGCTAGGCTATGGATTATGAATAGAGTGTTGGATAACAGACCAAGGGGTCAGAGAGTGCATAAGTGGGCTAAAGCATGCTAATAGTTCATCATCGTTTCTCGGAGGTTTCAGAAGTTGAACCAATCAGATGGAAAAGGCCACTTTGCTTATTCCTGGCCGAGCTTTCTGATTCTCTGACTTGCTACACTTTTCTGAGACTTGACAGTTACCGGGGACGATAACTAGAATGGGATTTTATCCTGCTCGAGTATAAATAGTTTCCATGCGTAATTGACCTCTTTCCTGGACGCACGTTCACGCACGCACGCACACACCCACACACACTACCAGATCAAAAGGCTGTATCCTCTAGACTCCTAAACCCACTGATTAAACACATTTCAGAAGTATTTTCTTTTTATTTCCTGGGCAAATCCGGCCAGAGCCAACGAGATGTGTTTCATTAAGCTGCGCTGTGGAGTGTGTGTGCGTGGCGCATGTACAGTACACGCGCACGTGTATAGACTACAGTATACGGTAAGTGTTTGTGAGGAGACAGACGGGTTCTGTTGGACGTGATGTGGCGTGTAGCCAGATGAGTCTCAGTCTTACAAGAAGAGAAAACTGGGGATATGGCATTGTTCCAAAAGCAGATACCAGCTTGAGCTCTCCAAATCCCCGCCGGTCCAGACTGAAATTTCAGCCATGTAAAGAGAGCAGGAGCGGAGCACGGCTTCACAATAGATGACATTGGCTTGTATGTTTTAGGCAATCACGCTCAGGGGGATTCTATTATGCGGCAGTCACACGGCGTTAGGCGAGACACCAAACACTTTCATGTGTGGATTAACGTTCGCCCATTGCCAGATAATAGATATTTGCTTTCACAAATCCATTCCCCCTATTGATTTTTTCCAACCCCTTTAATAACTTCTTGCAAGCAAGGCACATTTTAATAAGAGCAAGAATGCTGACATCTAAGATGTTGGGGGACAAAGGGTTTGCTCTGTTTGACAAAGATAAGCAGCTTATTTTATTTTTTCCATATATTGATATAACAAATATGAATTATTTCGTTTTTGACATCTTGTTTGGTTTAATATATTTCAGGGCAAAACGCAAGCATATGGATAAAAAGAAAGTGTTGTATTTGATTGTAATTAAGACATTTTTATACATCCCATGCATGGATTGTAGTGTTTAAACACTGTATAAACTGTGTATAAGCAGTAGGCCTGTGAACCGGACTAGAACTCATTTGGGGAGAATCAGTGGAGGGCTATTTCCAGATCCTAATATAACCCAAATACTACCATGAATGGAGATTTGGAGATGGCTAAACCTCACTTTTCTTTTTCTTTTCTTTTTTTAGACTTTCTCCCTTGATGAAAGCGTTGGGCAACTTAACTTTCTCTGGCTACTCAGTGACTTCATTGACTTTTAGTCTCTTAATAAAATACCGTACCATAAATGAATGGGTCGACCAGGGCGAATCACATTACATGACAGTATCGTGATGACACAATCAGGTGGGAGGAGCAGAAGGCTTAGTGGGACCGCGGTATCATGTCTGTCTCGGTGAATTCCATGTCTTTCTGAGGTACAGTATATCCCTTTAAAGGATAACGAGCAACAACGATTTCACTGAAGTTATTCTCTGAAAATGCCTTGATGCGTTACAGTAAATCAGAAGAGATTGACTTAGATGTCTCCTTACTTAAGTGTGCTGAGTACATATCTGCATGATGCAGTCATGTTACAGTATCATGCCAAAGATATAGAACAGTGGCCAGTCAGCCAGACAAGACAAGACAGGTATTACGGAGATAGTGCAGAGAGGGAGTACTGTGTCAATATGATTGTGAATGTCTTGAGATAAAGATAAGTAGCTAAGCCTCCACTTTAACTATGGGCTCTTCTTTGTGTGTGTGTGTGTGTGTGTGTGTGTGTGTGTGTGTGTGTGTGTGTGTGTGTGTGTGTGTGTGTGTGTGTGTGTGTGTGTGTGTGTGTGTGTGTGTGTGTGTGTGTGTGTGTGTGTGTGTGTGTGTGTGTGTGTGTGTGTGCGTGTGCGTGTGCGTGTGTGCCCGCGCATATGTGTGTGTGCATGTAGTCCTGTAATGCCAACTAAAGGAAAAGCACGGCCACCACTTCCTCTAAGCAACCGTTTCCTCCCTGCTCGTCCCTCCTCCTCCCTCTCTCACTGTGCGTTTCCATCCATCCACTCCCCATGTAACCGCATGTGGAGACAGCATCAGACACTAAGGAAAGGCCTTAAAGTGTCACATCAAAATAGTCTTCTTTATTGAACGTCACAAATCCAAGGGGGTGGAACGTAAGCTGAATTATTTCTCCCCGAAACTGTCCTCCCTCCATTTCTTAGAGTGGTTTTTTACTGTCTGCAAAGCTTCTTAGCTGTCCACCATACTTCAACGTTTCACCAACAACGGGTTAGGCAGTTTAAACCAAATGAATGAAATAGAATAGTTACAGAACGTACATTTGTTTAACACCTTGGCTTCTCTCCTCTTCTCTTGGAACAGCCTGACTCAATGAAAATGGGACTGATTTTAGATCATGTTATACTAGTCTTTTGGGGGGGGGGAGTATTTACACTGCTTTCTGGGCTTCCAGTTCACACAGTCCATATGACTAGAATATGAACTTGTCAGCAGTTTCCATCCAAGAACTGTGACATGTAGTTCAGGTCCAGATTCCGGACTCTTATTCTTAGATTCTTATGACCGAACACGCACGGTTTTCAGCGCGGCATTATAGCTCTGACAGAAGCGCACAGGGATGGCATATATTCATCGACTATTTTAATGCTCAGGGTTTTCACACGGATCTTCATGTAACACACTTTTATTTTTTAATTCACCTTTATTTAACCAGGTAGGCCAGTTGAGAACAAGTTCTCATTTACAACTGCGACCTGGCCAAGATAAATCATAGGAGTGAGACACAAACGACAACACAGAGTTACACATAAACAAACGTACAGTCAATAATGCAAAAGAAAAGAAAAATAGAAAGAATCTATGTGCAGTGTGTGCAAATGTAGAAAAGTAGGGAGGTAAGGCAATAAATAGGCCGTAGAGGTGAAAATAATTACAATTTAGCAATTAACACTGGAGTGATATATGTGCAGATGATGATGTGCAAGTAGAGATACTGGGGTGCAAAAGAGCAAGAAGGTAAGTAATAATATGGGGATGAGGTAGTCGGGTGTGCTATTTACAGATTGGCTGTGTACAGGTACAGTGATCGGTAAGATGCTCTGACTGCTTATGCTTAAAGTTAGAGAGGGAGATAAAAGACTGCAGCTTCAGAGATTTTTGCTGAAGCTAGTATCCTGAAATCTCTGTGAACATACAGTATAATGGCGCCTGCTGCTTTATTAGTAGAGGAAGTAGATCTTCCAGAGGTATTTCAATGTTCAAGGGAACATTTTGATTTGGTGGACGGCTTTTCATGCCATATTTCATCTTAATTATGTTAATTGAAAAAAAATGAATGAATGAATGATTTGGCGTACGATTGCCTGTCACGTTCTGACCATAGTTATTTTGGATTTTCTTTGTTTTAGTGTGGTCAGGGCGTGAGTTGGGCGGGTAATCTATGTTTTCTATTTCTGTGTTGGTTTTCTGTGTTTGGCCTGATATGGTTCTCAATCAGAGGCAGCTGTCAATCGTTGTCCCTGATTGGGAACCATATTTAGGTAGCCTGTTTTCTGTTGGGTTTTGTGGGTGGTTGTTTTCAGTCTTTGTGTGTCTGCACCAGATAGAACTGTTTCGGTTTTCACTTTGTTGTTTTTGTATTTTGAGTTGTTCACTTTCATTAAATAAGATGAACAATTACCACGCTGCGCATTGGTCCTCCGATCCTTCAAACTTCTCCTCCTCAGACGAGGAGGAAGACGACAGCCGTTACATTGCCTACAATTTTGTTCAATCATTTTTATCATCAGAGCAGAGAGTGAACTTTTGCTGCACCTCAAAAGGCAATTCCAGTCAAATGAGAGCTATTGTCTCATTGGTATGTAAACCTAACATTAAAAATACCCTTGTCATTGCTTATGATTTCAACAGTTCCCAACAGTGCACTTACGCCTATGATTTCCTTGTGCAATGCTTTTTTGAATTTAGTTCATGTTGCACCTCTGAAGTATAATTTCATGCAATTAGCAGCGATCCACAATCTTTCCATATCCTCCAGGGCCTTCAAAGACACGGGGCGCAGCCACAGAGAGGAGACGGGAACACCTGTTTCCCTTGGTTTCACCATCATTATACTCTTGTTTGCCCCGAGGGGGAGTGTTGATGTAGAATCTTAGCTATTCTAAAGGGGAGTTTGTGACAGCTGTATGCAATGATTTCCTAGTTACAAAATGTTGTAAAGATGGGATCTTTTTCAACAAACCTAACGCAATGGTACATCTAAGCGCTGGCAGTAGCACTATAGGTCCGGGGGTGTGACAGAAATATTTTAGCTATTTTTACAGCCGTTATTATGAGCGCAATAACTGGCCGTAGTGCGAAAGGGCTGGGTTTTGATGAAAAAACAAGTTGTAGGGGTGACGAGGGCTTGGCCACTCACTGGCCAATCAAGACATTCCATGGCTCTATATTTGTCATCAACTCCAATTCGGCTCTTCCTAGTCCATTGTGGATTTATTCTCCAGTTTATTAAATAGCATAGGCTACACTAGTGAGTAATAGCAACAGTAAAAAAAAATCCAGTGTTTTATCAATATGTTTGGAGCGTTGACAGTCAACATTGTTTTAATTGACTTCAATGAATATAGGCCTTTACCAGTAGCGTAGCCAGAACTTTGTTGGTGGGTAGGCCTGCAGAAAGGTTGCCCCCCCCAGCTCAAGAAAGTGTGGGCAGAGAATGATGTGCAGTTTTATTGCTAATCTCATGCTATTCTACACATTTTGCCATGAGGCTGAGAGAAAATGTTGCTTATTTCAAGCTAATCTCATACTATTCTACACATTTTGCCAAGAGGCTGAGAAAATTTAGCATTTTTAAAGCTAATTAAAGCTAAAATATATGTATGTTTACTGTGATAAAGAAACTGGATTATGAGCTGTTTGCTAAATGAACAAATGAAGTAGGTAGTGGCATGGAGCATATAGCCATAGAATGCCGTCATAGTTGTGGCATTTTGGGGGCGTGGCTTTCAGTCAGTAATTTTTTTGGGCCCCCCATCCCATGAGAGTGAATGTCATTCCAGTGCACTGCTAGCTATGAATTCTATCTGATGGTGTCAGTGCCGCAGAAAGATTGTTTGGAGTGGAGGTGCGTGCTGTCAGGGGTGCTGTAAGGTGGAGGGTGGCTGCAGAGGTGGTGGTGGGGTGCTGAGGTGTATTTTTCTCTGATTGTACAGGAGTAATAAAGGCCTAGTGCCTTCATTTGGTGGATTTTGTTATTTTTAAGATTCAGTTTTTATATACATTTTTTGTATCTATTTTTTATTTATCAAGGGGTGTTGTAGCACCCTCAGCACATCTGAGAAATAAAATCAAATTGCATTGGTCAACATGCTTGTGTTCCTAGCTCCAACAGTGCAGTAGTATCTAACAATTCACAACAATACACATACATCTAAAAGTAAAATAATGGAATTAAGAAATATATAAATATTAGGACGAGCAACGTCGGAGTGGCATTGACTAGAATGCAGTAGAATACAGAATATACAGTGAATACAGTATATACATATGAAATGAGTTCATGCACCAGATTGGAATGCATAAGTACCGTTACTGCTTTCCTTCATTTGTGTGTAGTTTTGCTTGTGTAATGTTAACGTCAACGAGGACAATAAAGCAAGCTAGCTAGCAAGCCTAGCTAGTTAAAGTTACTTGGCTAGCTAGGCTAATGTTGGATGGCTTGCTAACGTTTGCTAGCTAGAAACATGAACTTGGCCATTGCTAGCAAGATAAATGATGGAAAATCCTGTTAAGTTGGCTATTTGCTATTTGATTGTGTTCTTCCTACAGTAGTTGAGTTAATTAGCTAGCTAGCTTGCTAACGTTAGATGGTTTGCTAACCTTGGTAAGCTAGCTAGTTAGCTAACAATATTGGCTAGCGTTATGTACATTCAGAGGAGAAAAAATTATCTTTATGGAATTTTATTTTCAAATCAAATAACATTTTATTCATCATATGTTTCGTAAAACAACAGGTGTAGACTAACAGTGAAATGCTTGATTACATGCCCTCTCCAACAATGCAGAAAGAAAGAAAATAGGGAAATAATAGGAAAGGAAGTACACATAACAATGAAAGTTGCTCAGGACCTGAAGTAAGGATATGCATATTCTTGATACCATTTGAAAGGAAACACTTTGAAGTTTGTGGAAATGTGAAATGAATGTAGGAGAATATAACACATTAGATATGGTAAAAGATGACGTTTTTATTTTTTGTACAATCATTAATTTCAAAATGCAAGAGAAAGGCCATAATGTATTATTCCAGCCCATGCGCAATTTTGTTTTTGGCCACTAGATGGCAGCAGTGTATGTGCAAAGTTTTAGGCTGATCCAATGAACCGTTTCTGTTCAAAATGCTGTATCAAGACTGTCCAAATGTGCCTAATTATATTTTCAAGTTCATAACTCTGCACTCTTCTCAAACAATAGCATGGTATTATTGCACTGTAATAGCTACTGTAAATTGGACAGTGCAGTTAGATTAACAAGAATTTAAGCTTTCTGCCAATATCAGATATGTCTATGTCATGGGAAATGTTCATGTTACTTACAACCTCATGCTAATCACATTAGCCTATGTTAGCTCAACCATCCCGCGGGGGACCCACCGATCCTGTAGAGGTTTTAAACAAATCAAAATATATATATTTGATATTCTTCAAAGTAGCCACCCTTTGCCTTGATGACAGGCATTCTCTCAACCAGCTTCACCTGGAATGCTTTTCCAACAGTCCAACAGTTGTCAAACAAGCGTGCGTTTGCCAATTGCGCTGGCTTAACACCAGCTGAAGATAGAACCCTATATCTGTAGGAATTTGCTCTTCTAGAACAAATAATTTGTGTGTGTGTGTGCACGCGTTTGTGTTTGTGTGTGAGCTGGTGTGCATGGATCTGTAATTTAAGGAGTTTCATAGCCGAGCATGGAGTGCCAGGTTCATTGGGGACTGCACCTGACAATCAGATGCATGTTCTTGTTTTATACTTGACAGACTGCCAGATGAGTTTCTTGCTCCCAGTGCTCTATATCTTTCATCTCACCTCACATTCTCTATCTACAGTACTATACATGTCAATAAATTACTACAGGGATTTCCTAAAATGTACCCCGTGAAGTGCAAACCAATGGAAATCTGCAAATTGACAGTTTCATGGCCAAGCTTTTTACATTCATTGTTATAACTCTTGATATCCACTTCAGTCCAGTCAGCAACTCCCACCAGCTACAGAAACCCTTTAATCAAATTCAATTTTATTTTATAAAGCCGTTTTTACATCAGCAGTTGTCACAAGTTCAACAACAAAAACATGGTCACGGTTCACAATTTCCTTTCAGTTAATGCCATTATATAATGAAATAATGATCCATCTGGGTGCGATTAATTCATGGCTTTGTAGATGAATTGCCCTAGACTAGCCTGCCTCCCACAAACAAACATTGTGCTGATGAGTTACTGCCCGTTAGGGAAAAAGTGTTCAATGAGAGACAAAAAAAGTACATGCGCACACAGTTTGTTCTCTCATTTGGGCTCATGTGGGATTGTGTGAGATCGAAAGGCCCTGTGCTCTTCTTGAACTGCACTGTTGGTTAATAAGGGCTTGTAAGTAAGCATTTCACAGTAAGGTCTACACTTCTTTGAATGTTTTATTTTATTTAGTCTCAGCCCCCCCCCCCCCATCACTTCGGACTACCATGGCGACCTAGTCCTCCTTCCCTATAGCTGGAGCCAGAGGATGACATTAGTGTCACAGAATGTGATTTCTCAGAAGAACTGGTCAAGGAGTGTTTAAATGAATGGGATCTCTCAGAAGAACTGGTCGAGTTGTGTTAAAATGAATGTGATTTCTCAGAAGAACTGGTCAAGGAGTGTTTAAATGAATGGGATCTCTCAGAAGAACTGGTCAAGGAGTGTTAAAATGAATGGGATTTCTCAGAAGAACTGGTCAAGGAGTGTTTAAATGAATGGGATCTCTCAGAAGAACTGGTCAAGGAGTGTTTAAATGAATGGGATCTCTCAGAAGAACTGGTCAAGGAGTGTTTAAATGAATGGGATCTCTCAGAAGAACTGGTCAAGGAGTGTTTAAATGAATGGGATCTCTCAGAAGAACTGGTCGAGTTGTGTTAAAATGAATGGGATTTCTCAGAAGAACTGGTCAAGGAGTGTTTAAATGAATGGGATTTCTCAGAAGAACTGGTCAAGGAGTGTTTAAATGAATGGGATCTCTCAGAAGAACTGGTCAAGGAGTGTTTAAATGAATGGGATTTCTCAGAAGAACTGGTCAAGTTGTGTTAAAATGAATGGGATTTCTCAGAAGAACTGGTCAAGTTGTGTTTAAATGAATTGTACTTCAATATTTAGGTAGTATCTGGTGATAGCTGAGGATACACACACCATAAAAAGTTAGGTGTGGTACAGTTCAATGGAAAATAAACGATGAAATATAAAGGCTGCACACTTTACGTGACTCACAATCCTTTTATGAATGAAGGTTTCTTGTTGCGCTACCTATTTTATCTCACGTCAATAGATAATGGAACCATTCTGTGTATTCAAAGTAGCTCAGGGATTGGAGGAGTGGCTATTGTCTTCTTCAGGGCCACTCGTCTCAAACGTCTCGTCTGCTCTGAGAATTTTTCCAATTGTTTCCAGTTCCATGGCCATGAATGAAAAAGAGAGCACGAAAAGTATGCCTTTTGTTAATCACAATCTTAGAAGCAAACGTTTTTGCTAGCCATTTTTTTTTTTTTGCATCCATTCCTGGAAGCTCTATAGAAAACAACATTTCAAGGAGAACGAAGCAATTTTAAATTCCATGCTGTAATTATCCAGAGTGACCTCTCTTCATTGGTTTACCTTTAAATGCCCTTGATAATGATCGCAATCTTTTCCCACTCCAGTCTCAAGGCTAGGATACACTCCAAACCCTCACCCTCGTCCTATAGGACTGCCTGGATTTCAGTGACAAGTGTTACTGTGTTGACTGAACTGGTCCAACCCATACAAAATGTCCCTACATCGGACCCAACCCACATTATAATCTCTATTTAATCCTTTAGCCAATACAGTCTCTTAATTGGACATAAATTAAGGTCTGAATGTAAGAAGGTACAATGGCTACAATGACTGCAACTCCAATCCCAAGGCTATAGTATGATTCAAACCCAACTTCATCGAGCCATCAGACTCCAATCCCCTTATTATCTTTTGATCCCCTTTTCTAATACCACATCTTAATTGGGCACAAGGCAAGGTCTGACTGAAGCAGGGATAGGGTTAATTGCCTACAATCCCAGGTAGCCTAAAGGTCTGGGCAGGGTGCCCTTATGCTTGCCTGATGTTAAATTATTTATTTATTCAGGACCCCAGATGGAGGGGGTTTCAGGCCGGCTGTGAGAGGACGTAATCCCTGAAGCACGCACACACACACTGCCACCAGACCAGGCCTGTGTGTCTGAGTCTACTAGCCCTGGGGCCAGCAGGGACTAAGCCACACACACACATGCACGCACGCACGCACGCACACACACACACACACACACACTAGGTCCCTTTGGTTTGCGTTGGGGACCGTGATGATGTCACCCACCCTAGCCAGGCCCAGGCCTGGGTACCTTGTCTGAGTGGCCGGGGGGACGGAAGCCCAGTTAATGCCCCTGGCCCAGTGGCCCAGCAACAGAGTCAACACCTCCCCACGGACCTCCGCTGTCTGGCCTTGGTCCTCCGTTCCGACCGGCTGATCCGGCCTGCCGGCTGCTGCCTCCTGTCCTCCCTTTGTCTGGGGCCTAGCTGGGACATTATCACCACAGAAGGACCTCTGTTGTTCTCCAAAAGTGTGTGTGTGTGTGTGTGTGTGTGTATGTGTGTGTGTGTGTGTGTGGTAGGATGTTTTCAAAGGGAAAGGAAGGATCTCTATCTCATTCACAGCATTGTTATTTTATTAACATTTGGGTGCGTTCTGTGTGTCTAATAGGCTACATGGTGCGAGTCTCCAGAGAAAGCATGGCTAATTGGAGAGAAAATGGGGTCGCTTGAGGTCTTTCGATACAAGGCCAAGGGTCCAGATACAGGTCAAAGTCAATTATTAATGTGAAAACAAGCCCGTATTCTAATACAAAATGTTTTAGATTATTATGTAAATACTTCTACCATTCATATACACACAGTAGTAATCCATCAGTATACAGTATACTAATACCATTCACACACTGCTATAATCACATTAGCCCATTTATTTACATAATCATTTGTAATCCCTCACACTATTGCTCTGTCTTGATAACCTTGTACCACGTCGGGGACGCTGGTGTTGCTAGCCTCTATCGACCCTTTCCCTCAGAATATGTAAACGCGGTGGACGACCGACTACTAAGTAGCTACTTTATGATATTTAACTAACTTTGCTGCCATTAGCGTTTCACAAGAGTTTTCCTCAGAAGAAAACTACCATCGGTGTAGATTCTCTTCTCAAGTTATTGTTCTAAAAAGTCCTTTCTGAAAACGCAGAATCAGGAGGTAAAGTGAATTGAGGTGGAGAGAGAGTAGTCAGGTTTATAGGCTGTGACATTCCGGCTGGGAGCACTGTCAGCTAAAGCCGAGGGTAAATTGAGCATCCATCCCCCATCCTCCCAAATATCTACGGTACCTCTACCTTGGGCAACAGCCAGGAAAATACAGTCAGGACAAGAAACATTTCTGTGTCTGCATTTTGTACCCATATGGCAGGTCTGCGATTAAACTAGGGAAAAAACTTAGACAAAGACTGCTGTCGAAACATGTGAGCTTTTTGTATAAAAGAGCACTATGTATTCATAATTATGGTTCTGACTCACTGCTCCCTCTTGGTCTGGTTGTTATTGTAAAAGAGAATGCATTCTCACTTACTTCCCTGGTTAATTAAAGGCAATTACTGTCCATCTTTGGGTGTTGCTGTCCTCATCCCTCTTTTCAAAGCTTAGCATTAGCGAGAATACTGTATAATTTGTATCTGCCCTACTTTATAGAGTAATGAGTCATCATCAAGCAGGTTTAGTTTCTATTGTGTCTCAGAACAACATACAGCCCAGTGGTTGATATTCATCACTGCCATAACATACTAATGAATTCAGCATCAGCCTGTTCTACTGTATATTGAAATATGCCAAAGAGAGTAGGAAAGATTGGTGTAATCGAATTATGTCTGAGTGGGATATGGGTTGTATGACAGTGTGTGCGTGTGTGTGTGTGTTCCTGTGTGTGTGTGTGTGTGTGTGTGTGTTTCTTTGTATGTTGTGTGTAACAACAGGGTTTTATGAGGATACGTGAGACGAACCGCTGCTGTGTGTGTGTGTGTGTGTGTGTGTGTGTGTGTGTGTGTGTGTGTGTGTGTGTGTGTGTGTGTGTGTGTGTGTGTGTGTGTGTGTGTGTGTGTGTGTGTGTGTGTGTGTGTGTGTGTGTGTGTGTGTGTGTGTGTGTGTGTGTGTGTCTCCACGTTGTTGTCACAGGGAGAGGTGGAAGTGTGTGATTGTGGTGGTGGATTAGCGCAGTATCTCACTGCACACTCTCTAAGACACCGTGGGGGGCTGTCGACTCAATATAACTGATTTCACCTCATCCCTCAATGGACCTTCTCCAACACTTTCAGCAAGCTGCAAGAAGAGGAAACGATATTTCACACTTCCAGCTCCCTGAATAGGACTTTTGATGTCTGATCGTATCCCCTTCACTTGCATCGTACTTCCTCCATTTTTCTTCACTGGCAAAACAAGCGTGTTTGATGTTTTTCAAACCCTTCCCAGTGAGTCAACAGAAGTCAATGTATGTGTCCCAAATGGTACCCTATTCCTTATGTAGTGGACTACGTGTGACCAGAGCTCTGGGCCCTGGTCACAAGTAGTGCACTATATAGGTAACAGGGTGCTATTTGGGACTCACACAAAGTCACTCTGCTGCTTCCCAGAAAGGTAGTAAAGAAGACAAACTCCAGGCCATTGTTTTCCAGTTTCAGAGATCCCAGTCCATGTTTCCTCTACGATACATGGGCTCTAAATAGTTGATGTTTTGGGAAGCTGTAGTTCGGGAGCGGGTCTTATCACAGACTGCTGCTCTGGTGCCGCCACCGCTGAGGAACAGATCAGGTTCAAAAAGTGTTTGTTTTCTTTCATATAATTTAAGTGTTTGATTGAGCCTGCCTGGAATGCCAAACGGGACGGATTTTGAACTTCTGGGACTATTCCTTGGGTTCCATTGCATCAGGCAAGCTCAATCAAGGGAAGCTAAAGTATTTAAAAAAAGATATATACTATTTGAAGCCAGGTCTGAGAGAGGAAGCTGCTTATATCATCTCTGTTTTCCTCCGGCCCAGCTGTTTCAGCTCTCCGGGTTATCCAGCTATCTGCTGATGCTGATCGCCTTTGATGTGAAGAGCGCAGAGAGGCTGCAAAGAGGCGCAGCGTCAAGGGGAATCACTCTGGCACCAGTGACCCAGAATTAGCCTGTTTGAGTTCAGGTTTAAACAAATGGGAAGGATCGGGCTTTTCTTTGGACACAGCACAGCAGACCATCTGTCTTGTTTCCTCTTGACTCAGTTTTGACTGATAAAAGCCAATGAAGATGTTCTCTCTCCAAAGCTAAAGAAGATGTTTTCCATTCATCCTAGTAATCAAACAATGGCTCTCGAGTGAGTTACTGCCTGTTGTGACCGATTTGGATCTTCGTTCGCCTAAAGTGCAGCCAGCGACCCAAAGTATTCCCAGTTACAAGAACGGTTGAATACCAAAGAATCCTCATAATGATTAATTCAAATGCCATAACCATTATTTCCAACGCTTCTTTCAAAACAAGAGTTTGAGATCATCAACAATCAAAGCGAAACAAACTTTGAGAGGTCTGTCATGGCGACGGTTTGGAGAGAATGAGCAAAGACTAGTTTCTCAGGCATCGCAAATGATTATGTCATGGTTCCCTGCCTGAAGGTTATTCCGTGGTCTCCCTTCGCTCTGCCTTTTATGACTAATGTACACTTAATCTTCCACAGATGAACCGCTCAACTCGTTCCAGGATTTCCCCCTCTTTTCTATTGCGCTAACAATGCTGCCAAGCTTTCATTTAACAATAAAGACTATTATTCTATTGGAATGACTGTGGCTTTTGTTTCAGACCCTCATTTCATTTTTTCCCCTCCTTTCCTCCCTCCACCAGCATACTTTTTTGTCTAATGCTCGTCGGTTCACTTCATTCGTCTTCTCTGGCATTCATGAGGATTTGAGAGCAGGGATCATCGTGAACTCATAAAGTTTAATCCATCCCAGATCATTTTCTTCATTATATGATTTTGTTCTCTGGAACAGGGTCGAGAGGGAGTTTTTTTCCCTGGCCTAGAGGAATTAGAGGAGGAGCTGGTCCTGGGGTGGTGGGGAGTGGACAGCTGGGGGCTACAAGTCTGAGATGTCACACTTGTGCGTACCGTGAAGTGGCTCAATACACTCGGTCTGTGACAGACTGGTCAAACTGACTTAAGATGGGTCAAAACAGACGGACTACACACAGTCTATGACAGACTAAACACAGTCTATGACAGACTACACACAGTCTATGACAGACTACACACAGTCTATGACAGACTACACACAGTCTATGACAGACTATATACCGTCTATGACAGACTACACACAGTCTATGACAGACTACACACAGTCTATGACAGACTACACACAGTCTATGACAGACTACACACAGTCTATGACAGACTACACACAGTCTATGACAGACTACACACAGTCTATGACAGACTATATACAGTCTATGACAGACTACACACAGTCTATGACAGACTACACACAGTCTATGACAGACTACACACAGTCTATGACAGACTACACACAGTCTATGACAGACTACACACAGTCTATATGACAGACTACACACAGTCTATGACAGACTTAACACAGTCTATATGACAGACTACACACAGTCTATATGACAGACTACATACAGTCTATGACAGACTACATACAATCGATTACAGACTACACACAGTTTATGACAGACTACACACAATCTAAGACAGACTACACACAGTCTATATGACAGACTACACACAGTCTATGACAGACTTAACACAGTCTATATGACAGACTACACACAGTCTATATGACAGACTACATACAGTCTATGACAGACTACATACAATCGATTACAGACTACACACAGTCTATGACAGACTACACACAATCTAAGACAGACTACACACAGTCTATATGACAGACTACACACAGTCTATATGACAGACTACACACAGTCTATATGACAGACTACACACAGTCTATGACAGACTACACACAATCTAAGACAGACTACACACAGTCTATATGACAGACTACACACAGTCTATATGACAGACTACACACAGTCTATATGACAGACTGCACACAGTATATGACAGACAGCACACAGTATTCGACAGACTACACACAGTTTATAACAGACTCCACACAGTCTATATGACAGACTACACACAGTCTATATGACTGACTACACACAGTCTATGACAGACTATACACAGTCTATAATACAGACTACACACAGTCTATTACAGACTATACACAGTCTATAATACAGACTACACACAGTCTATTACAGACTACACACAGTCTATATGACAGACTACAAACAGTCCATGCCAGACTACACACAGTCTATGACAGACTCCACACAGTATATGACAGACTTGGTCAAAACAGACAGACTAGAAGGTCATACGTCATCACAGCGCTGTAGGTGAGAAGCAGACCTACAGTACCAGTCAAATGTTTGGACACACATACTCATTCCAGGGTTTTTCTTTATTTTCACTATTTTCTACATTGTAGAATAATAGTGAAGACATCAAAACTTGATGGTTTTTTGCGACTACACCTGAAGAAACGTTCAAAGTTCTTGACATTTTTCCGATTTGACTGACCTTCATGTCTTAAAGTAACGGTGGACTGTCTACGTGATTCCATATGTGTTATTTCATAGTTTTGATGTCTTCACCGCTATTCTATAAGGTAGAACATAGTACAAATAAAGAAAAACCCTTCACCATGACGACAGGTGAAAGAAACCTTGTCAAAAATCATTCACTATTTCTGTTAGTTCTGCTCGGCTGCACGTGAGGGTTTTATAACGCTGACTAGACTTCTCAACATTCCCTGACTTCTAAACCTTTTCATTTAATGATTCTACCAGATCCAGCTACAGTTTATAGTGCGTATATACCCAGGAGCATAATGTGAAACACAGTTCATATGTGATGTACTATGTTTAGCGGCATTGTTTGCACCAAAGGGCGTTGTCTTGCAAATTAAAATGTCATTTAAAGTCAATGTGATTTGGGCAGAAGAAAAGTTTACAACAGCTTATAAGAGTCTAGCAGACTAAAACATATTCCTTCATTCCAACTCTCATCACTGACATACAGAGCATTCGGAAAGTATTCAGAGCCCTTGACTTTTCCACATTTTGTTACGTTACATCCTTATTCTAAAATTGATTAAATCGTCCCCCCCCCCTCATCAATCCTCACGCAATACCTCTAATGACAAAGCAAAAACAGTTTTTTAGACATTTCTGCACGGAATATCACATTTACATAAATATTCAGACCCTTTACTCAGTACCTTGTTGAAGCACCTTTGGCAGTGATTACAACCCTGCGTCTTCTTGGGTATGACGCTACAAGCTTGGCACATCTGTATTTGGGGAGTTTCTCCCATTCTTCTCTGCAGATCCTCTCAAGCTCTGTGAGGTTGGATGTGGAGTGTTGCTGCACAGCTATTTTCAGGTCTCACCAGAGATGTTCGATCGGGTTCAAGTCCGGGCTCTAGCTGAGCCACTCAAGGACATTCAGAGACTTGTCCTGAAGCCACTCCTGCATTGTCTTGGCTGTGTGCTTAGGGTCGTTGTCTTGTTGGAAGGTGAACCTTTGACCCAGTCTGAGGTCCTGAGCACTCTGGAGCAGGTTTTCATCAAGGATCTCTCTGTACTTTGCACCATTCATCTATCCCTCAACCCCGACTAGTCTCCCATTCCTTGCAGCTTAAAAACATCCCCATAGCATGATGCCGCCACCCATGCTTCACCGTAGGGATGGTGCCAGGTTTCCTCCAGACGTGACGCTTGGCATTCAGGCCAAAGAGTTCAATCCTGTATTCATCAGAACAGAGAATCTTGTTTCTCATGGTCTGAGAGTCCTTTAGGTGCCTTTTGGCAAACTCCAAGTGGGCTGTCATGTGCCTTTTACTGAGGAGTGGCTTCCTGTTTGGCCTGGCGGCCAGCTCTAGGAAGATTCGTGGTGGTTCCAAACTTCTTCCATTTTAGAATGATGGAGGCCACTGTGTTCCTGAACATTCAACACTAAATACAGTGTTTGGTACCTTTCCCCAGATCTGTGCCTCGACAATCCTGTCTTGGAGCTCTACAGACAATTCCTTCGATCTCATGGCTTGGTTTTTGCTCTGACATGCACAGTCAACTGTGGGACCTTGTATAGACAGGATTGTGTCTTTCTAAATCATGTCCAATCAATTGTATTTACCACAGGTGGACTCCAATCAAGTTGAAGAAACATCACAAGGGTGATCAATGAAACCAGGATGCACCTGAGCTCAATTCCGAGTCTCATAGCAATGTTTCTGAATACCTATTTCTGTTTTTTATTCATAATACATTTGCTAACATTTCTAAAAACGTGTTTTTGCTTTGTCATTGTGGGGTATTGTGTGTAGATTGATGAGAAATAGTTTTTTTTAAATCCATTTTTAGAATGGCCGTATCCTCATTCCCTTCTGCTTGTAACACCTCTCTAACTTTCCCTTCATCAAATCAGTACCAGACACTCTTAGTGTCCTGAAAACACTGTTGTTGTTTTTGTGTTAAGGAACTGTTTCAATATTAAAGGAAGCCATTACATTATCCCCTTTGCCAAGTGTGTACAGCTGGTCCTGTAGCCGGGTGCTGTTGTGGGTGCAGCTGATTAGTAAGCTGGGGGGCTGTTGGCGAGGCCAGGAAAATACTGCAAGACTCTTTCTGTAACACAGACATTTCTCCTCTTCTCCCTGTGTTTGATTAGCTCACAGGAATTGAGGATGCCATGTTGTCTGCCTGCCATGTCTATTTCTTCCATTTCTTTGAAATACATTCAAATCTCAAAAGGAGACCAAGTGATCAAATGTTAGTCATTAGGTTTGTTTCTCAGCCTTTTTTAAAGCCGAATGTGTGATTTAGAATTCATTTCAGATCATTTGCAGGGTTATTTTTCGGTTATGCTAAGAGCTGAAAGAAAACCTTCAAACTGTCTTTTCTTTCATGAGTGATTGATTTCAGATGTTTGGATTTTATTCGGATCCCCATTAGCCGATGCCAATGGCGACAGCTAGTGTTACTGGGGTCCGACACTAGAGAGAGAAATTAAAGCCGAAATACTTTACAATTTACAGTACATACAATTAAAAACATTAACATGTAGTGTGTGTGTGTGTGTGTGTGTGTGTGTGTGTGTGTGTGTGTGTGTGTGTGTGTGTGTGTGTGTGTGTGTGTGTGTGTGTGTGTGTGTGTGTGTGTGTGTGTGTGTGTGTGTGTGTGTGTGTGTGTGTGTGTGTGCGCATCTATCAAATTACACATGCAGTACATGTCAGTATATACAAACAACAAGTAGGTCACATAAGGGAGAGGAGTTGTGCCATGGGGTGTTGCTTTATCTGTTTTTTTGAAAACCAGGTTTTCTGTTTATGAGATGGAAGAGAGTTCCATGTAATCATGGCTCTGTATAATACTGCACGTTTGCTTGAATCTGTTCTGGACCTGGGGACTGTGAAAAGACCCCAGGTGGCATGTCTGGTGGGGTAACTGTGTGTGTCAGTGCTGTGTGTAAGTTGACAACGCAAACAATTTGGAATTTCCAACACATTCATTTTTCTTATGAAAACAAGAAGCGATGCAGTGCCTGCATGAAGGTTGGAAACTGACTCTGAAATCTGCCCCAGTACCGATTACGGGACATTGGTAGAGCACTGGAGTTGATTCCGTCCAATGTTCAATGCCAAAAGAAAAGCTATTTCTTGGCCATAGTGCTGCCAGAATGTCCAAGAAAATGATACAAGATTCAGATCCAAGAATATGTATCTGTGCCTTACATGAATATTCATAAAGACCTTGCTATATATGAAATAAAATAAACGAATAACACCTCAAAGTACTTATTGCTTTCATCTTATTATCTACGTGCCCATAAGGAGAATGGCCCTGGAATGACTGGACACCTCCTATGAAGGAAATCTTATCTTGTCTGTGCAGAGGTTCAGCTAATATAGAGGCTAAGCTAAAAAGTATTTCTAAAGGATCTAAAGAAAGGGGGGATGTGATGACCGGCATGGATAGAGGTCATCCTCTCATCCTCTCTCACTCAGTCTGAGTACTTTTAGCTGGGAGTTAAACAGCTTACCGACAGCAAGCTACAGCACAGTGCTCTGTGGCCCTTCGTAGCCATGGTGGATCAGCCCTGTCTCAGCCCTGTGGAGAGCACCGTGCACGTTGTGTATGGTGCCCTATGCTGGAGCTGTGGCTAAGCAAGCCCTGTGGAGATTGTGCCCTGCCCCTTGGCAGCCGTGGGTCATTGGTCAGCTCTGTCTCAGCACTGTGGAGACACAAAGGGTCTGAGGAATGGGGGCTCGATGCAGACCGAAGGCCATGCTCTCTGGTTTCTGTTGGCCTGATAATCATGTTGCTCGTGGGGCTGTAAATCGAATTGGTCTCTGTGGAGTCGTGCCCCCTTGTCTCACATTCCTGGCATGCAGTCTGGCATACAGTCTCAATCATTTTTACGTTGTCCGGGGTGATGTTACAGACACTTAGCTTCTGTAAGTTAGTTGGGGAAAGGGAACCTGGATCTTAAAATGTTACAAATCAAAGAAGAATTGAGCTAAATAGCTGTAACGCTGTGAACAATTAACACTACTTAGATCCTAATTCCATTTAATAAACAAACAATTCACATGTTGTGGACTGCTTACTGAGGCAAATCCTTCTAAGCCGGTGCAAATTCCGAGAAGGCGTCAGTCAGCATCTTACAGCAATCAGAGAAGTGGTGGAAGTGAGAAAGTGAGAAAATGGAACTAATCCGACACTAGATGGATGTTGTCCGGCAACCCAGAAATAGAAAAGAGTGAGAGCAGGCAAAGAGGGTAATATAATGTCATAAATAAATACATGTGGATTGCGCTCTTTCCTCCGGACGTGGATGCCACTAAATCCGTACTTCTCTGTTCAAAGCAAACCACCTGAGTCACGGCAGATATTGTCTGCGAAACACAAAGCAAAGCGAGCTGCTGATCAGATGACCTAGATAAGGCAATGAAGAGAGCAATGTTATGCTGAGAAACTGAAGACAATAAACAGTGACATCATCCAACTGCTTTGGAACTGGGCATCTCTTATAATTGGATACATGAGCCTTTCCTCATGTTTTTTTTTCAACCATTTCTTATTCTGGATACATCCGCTATAGAAGAATATAATATATAGTACAGTATGTCATCGTTCCTTTAGGGATAAAGTGACTTCCAGTGAAAATCTGTTAAATCTGTCAAATCCTCCCATGTCTTTCATAGAGAGGATGGAACAGGGACCTCTCAGATGGAGAGAGCATGGGACCAGAACTAATGAAGACATCGGCAGTTCCTCTCAGGACAAAACAGACATTTACAAGGAGATATGAATATGGTTTTAATAAAAAGGCCATAATCGAGTGCTTGGTATCCATTGCTTTGTTCGGAAAAAAAAACTCAAATGCCAAACCATCTTGTGAAAAATGTCTGCGATATGCAAGTCTTCACACGGATGACTGCACTCGCACACGCACACACGTACACGCACAAACACGTACACTCGCACACACATACTCTCCGCCGTTGATAATGGCTGACCCTGGCCATGACCCCACTCTCCGAGGGTGTCTCAAGGGCAGTTTGGGATATGCAAAAACACATATCCAAAATAGGACAAATATAAGCACCCAGCACCCACACCCACACAGACTGATGCTATGGTGGAGAGGGCTGCAGGGGCAGATTGTCCATCTGGGAGTTCTGGCAAATGCTAGAAGGGCTCGACAATTTTTTTGTTGGTTGGGCTGGTTGAAATTGACACACACAAAATTGCCCCCCTGGGGGCACGTTTTGGTTTTTGGCCCAGCACTACACAGCTGATTCAAATAACCAACTCATCATCCAGCTTTGATTATTTGAATCAGCTGTGTAGTGCTAGGGCAAAATAACTAAATGTGCACACAGGGTGGGACCCAGGACCGAGTTTGGGAAACCCTGACAGACAGCCCAAGAACATATAAATGTATGCATAAAGAGCACATTCTACATAGTCACCTCACTCAAAACTTGGACTGTGACTATACCAGAATCGCAATATTTTGCCATGCCAAAAATGAAAACACGAAGCAAACTTGCTGTTTGTAAAATATTGTGTGCTGTAGATTGGATGACAACATAATGATGTTTGTTTCCAACATTAGGGCTGTTTTCCTAAAGAAGTGGCTGTGATCCCATTCTCCGAGGGTGTCCCCCCTCCCAAAAAATTGTGTGTGGGGGGAAGCGGGTTGCCTGTTTTACATGTTATTTTGGCATATCAGTTTGCAAACAATGTAAACAAAAAACTAAAATCATTGAGTTTCTTTTTTGCTTTCTCTAGTAAGGCAGCTCCAAAAGGTAGGTGTTTCAGCCTAGCACAGTGCTTTCTGTGGTGGTGGGGCAGCCAGCGGGAAAATACGTGGTAATGTTCTCTAGTTGCGCCGTGATTGGCTCAATGTTCTGTCATTCATGGGGACACTACGTCACCGCCAAATATAAAGGTAGAGCTAGAAAATTCAAGCCTCTTGGGTGCTGCCATTGAGTTACATCGGAAGTGCCAATGCAAGAAGGCTCAAGGTCTTTGGCCACAGATAAAATGACGTTAAATCACGTTATATCTACATTAGCTTTGATTAGACTGTCAACATCCGACTTTCAAAATCTTAGCTAGCAGTCATCATCATGAATCAAGTCGACAATCTACTGGAAAATCCGTTTTAATCCTTGTCATATGAAGAGAAATAATAAAGAGAAATTACAGACAAAACGTATCAGTGCTCATCGGCCATTGGACATAACAAGTTGGAAAATTCAAATTCAACAATGAGTGGTTTGGAAGGAATCAGTGGCTAACTGCAAGCATTGCAAAGCAATCACTAGCCTGATATTCAGTGGGTGTGTGGTCCCATGTCTGGGTTTAAGGTTCTCTTTTACAAGCTTAAAATTAGAAACATTTAACATTGGCTATGCTGTCAATCCACCATGACTTCTTCCACGTTGAAAACAACTGTTAACTTCAATAGGGTAGGGGGCAGCATTCGGAATTTTGGATGAAAAGCGTGCCCAAATTAAACTGCCTGCTACTCAGGCCCAGAAGCTAGGATATGCATATAATTGAAAGATTTGGATAGAAAACACTCCAAAGTTTCCAAAACTGCTCAAATAATGTCTGTGAGTATAACAGAACTGATATGGCAGGCAAAAACCTGAGGAAAATCCATCCAGGAAATACTATTATTTTGAAAGGCTGTTTTTCCATTGAAAGCCTATCCACCATACAAAGACTTAGGACCCAGTTCACAATCTCTATGGCTTCTTCTATATGTGGCCAGTCTTTCAGCATTGTTTCAGGCTTTTACTCTAAAAATGAGGGAGATACAGCACTTTCAATGAGTGGACAGTGGAAATTTCCAGACATGAGTCCAGCGTTTGATCGGGAGCGCACCTTTCTTGTTTCTCCTTTTCTTTTGAGGAAGCTTTTGTCCGGTTTAAATATTATTGATTATTTATGACAAAAACAACCTGAGGATTGATTTTATACATCATTTGACATGTTTCTACTAACTTTTATTGTACTTTTTTGACTTTTCGTCTGGATGTTGAGAGTGCGATTTGTGCCTTTGGATTACTGAACATAACGCGCCAATTTAAACTGAGGTTTTTGGACATAAAGAGGGACTTTATTGAACAAAACAAACATTTATTGTGTAACATGGAGTCCTGGGAGTGCCACCAGATGAAGATCATCAACGGGTCCACCCACACAGACAGCGTTGTGAAGAAGGCGCAGCAGCGCCTCTTCAACCTCAGGAGGCTGAAGAAATTCGGCTTGTCACCAAAAGCACTCACAAACTTCTACAGATGCACAATCGAGAGCATCCTGTCGGGCTGTATCACCGCCTGGTACGGCAACTGCTCCGCCCACAACCGTAAGGCTCTCCAGAGGGTAGTGAGGTCTGCAGAACGCATCACCAGGGGCAAACTACCTGCCCTCCAGGACACCTACACCACCCGATGTCACAGGAAGGCCATAAAGATCATCAAGGACAACAACCACCCAAGCCACTGCCTGTTCACCCCGCTATCATCCAGAAGGCGAGGTCAGTACAGGTGCATCAAAGCAGGGACCGAGAGACTGAAAAACAGCTTCTATCTCAAGGCCATCAGACTGTTAAACAGCCACCACTAACATTTAGCGGCCGCTGCCAACATACTGACTCAACTCCAGCCACTTTAAAAATGGGAATTGATGGAAATTATGTAAAAATGTACCACTAGCCACTTTAAACAATGCCACTTAATATAATGTTTACATACCCTACATTACCCATCTCATATGTATATACTGTACTCTATATCATCTACTGCATCTTGCCATCTTTATGTAATACATGTACCACTAGCCACTTTAAACTATGCCACTTTATGTTTACATACCCTACAGTACTCATCTCATATGTATATACCGTACTCTATACCATCTACTGCATCTGCCATGCCGTTCTGTACCACCACTCATTCATATATCTTTATGTACATATTCTTTATCCCTTTACACTTGTGTGTGTGTGTAAGGTAGTAGTTGTGGAATTGTTAGGTTAGATTACTTGTTGGTTATTACTGCATTGTCGGAACTAGAAGCACAAGCATTTCGCTACACTCGCATTAACATCTGCTAACCATGTGTATGTGACTAATAAAATTTGATTTGATTTGATGATTTGATTTGAACGGTTAGTGATTCATTTAATCGCTATTTCTGACTTTTGTGAGTCCTCCCCTTGGCTGGAAAATGTCTGTATGGTTTCTTGTTGCTAGGCGCTGTCCTAACATAATCGCATGGTGTGCTTTTGCCGTAAAGCCTTTTTGAAATCGGACACTGTGGTTGGATTAACAAGACGTTTTTCTTTAAAATGGTGTATGATACTTGTATGTTTGAGGAATTTTAATTATGGGATTTCTGTTGTTTGAATTTGGCGCCCTGCAATTTCACTGGCTGTTGTCGATACCAGAGAGGTTAACTCGGGACTGGGAAATATGATTTCAGTGAGTTCAAGACAGCTGGGAACTCTGGAAAAAACGAGCTCTGACGGGGAAAATACGTTTTTAACGGTCATCCAACTCGGAATTGTAAGTCAGGAACTCAGGCCTCTTTCTAGAGCTAGAACCTGAATATCACTGACGTCATCATTATTCAACCTTGTTTTTTCAGAGTTCCCGGTTGTCTTGAAAGCACCATAAATCCAGAGAATGCCAGACTTTCATGACAAAATATGATGACAAAATTTGCCCACGAAGGATCACCAAGCCACCTTCCTGTTCAAGTGAGTACAGCACGACAAGGTGAGTCCAAAAATGTATTGTATGCTGCTGCATAAATTATGTAATATGCCAGGGAGATATGTATACTGTAGCTAAGAAAGTCATTCTACCCATATGTTGTGTAGTAAGCTGTTAGTAGCCCATGTGCCTCACCCTAATAATTTAGTCTATTTTCCCCTCTTTATTTCAGTTACTGTTCTGACTTGATATTGTAAGAGCTTTTATTGTCTGCTTATATGCCCCCTTTATTTATCATACGGTTCTGACTTGGTGTACAGGGAGAACACTGTAAGAACGGCCCATGTTCTGAATTATGTTGCTGTACATTTCAAAAGTGCTGAACAAATAGTTATATTAACTACGTCCTTCCTAGCACGCTCAGTAATGTCTTCATCGAAAGTACGTATTGCCTCTTATCCTCTTGTCGTCCCCTTATGCCATAGGTTGTACAAATCTCAATTGTCAGTAGAAACCACATTTGTTTAAGCAAGTCAGCCATATCAGCAATGTTTTTTTTAAAGGCAGTAAATGAGGCTGAATGAACTGTTTTGCTGCCAGACAAGGCTCCGCTGATAGCCAGGTGTAGCAGTGGTAAGGTGTTGGGACTCTGCTGTTTGTACAGCTTTATGTAGGCCCTAACAGTTTGTGGGCACCGTTTGTCACCGTTATAGTGCAATTAATGTGTTGATTAGTGTTGTGGTGTGTTGTGGCTTTGCTGGCATTTTCTTTTGCCCCACCAAGATTTACATGCTAAAATCAGCACTGATATTGACAATGGAAAGAAAGGCGCTCAACCAACGTGAGTAGAGGTGCAATAAAAAAGTTTTATCATCATTGAATAAATATTGATTATTCATTTATTTGTCTCCGTCAGGAGATCGTCCCACTCCTAAAAGTTAGGCTATGAAACGTAATACCGATAGTCTAATATAATGGGCCACGTGAATCTCTGGTAATTTAACCTATTTCTTAGGTGAGTTTTGCGCATTTTGATATTGCCTATCCCTTACTTTATGTTCGATTCGGCTATACAGGAGTTATGTTCCGGATCAATTTGAGCCGGTACAGTAAGTATAGTAAACACAGACAGCAACAAGCAAAGTACGTCCAGTTTTCTAAATGTTTCTGAGAATGTCCTTTTTCAGATGCTCTTTTCAAATCAGTGATGCTCAGCCTCTGAATGTCTAATTGATTTTTTTATGACATGTTTTACAAGTTTGAGACCCGTATCTAGGAGAGTAGAGATGATCCTTCATCTCGTAGTATTTCAGTGATTCCATGGCTGGCAAGTCAGCTGCGTCACATACGCCTAAAATAACATTGCGGGACTGTGATTGGGTTTGGGACCAGTTATGGCGGGAGCTGAAGGGAGACGGACAGAAAGCCAGCGGGAGCGGGCGGCTGCGGTATGAAAATCTGCGGGAGCAGGCGGAAGCGGGATGAAGAAATCAGTCCGGCGCAGACCTCTACAGTACTATGGTGTCCGAAGATCAACAGTGGTGGAAACACATAGCTAGCTGGCTAACAGAACAGAGCTCTGGGAGAGGCCCAACCATTCAGAGCCCAATGAACCCAGACATACAGATGGATAGAGTATTAACATCCAGTGGTAGAGGAACACTGTGGGATCCATAGTGAACAAGGTAACACTTTACTTTTATGACGGGGCTCCCGAGTGGCGCAGCGGTCTAAGGCACTGCATCTCAGTGCAAGAGTCGTCACCAGGCGAATCATATCCGGCTGTGATTGGGAGTCCCACAGAGCAGAGCACAATTGGCCCAGCGTGGTCCGAGTTTGGCCGGGGTAGGCTGTCATTGTAAATAAGTATTTGTTCTTAACTGACTTGCCTAGTTAAATAAAGGAATTTTTATATAGATAGATCCCTTATAGATCCCTTATAGGCAGTCATGAACACGATGCAATGCTTATCTTCCTGTGTTTCACGTCTAGGCTACATTTCAGTTGTCTATGACGCCTAAAAGAAACACGTGGGGAAAACGTTGGGGGGATTTCAACGTCAGGTGTGTATCTAGAAATCATGGAGATAATAAAGGGCATTAGTGATTCTACTGAGAAAGCTGGTGAACGTGTCACCGTTTGCCCACGTGTGAAATGTGCTGTCGTCACAGATAACAGTATAGTGAGGTCTCTGTGAGTGAAGCCTGAACATGGGTTGGCAGAGGGACTCCGCAGTTTGCACTTTGACTCTGTCTGCAGAAAGACCGGGAGACGGAAAAGAAAGTGAAAAATGAGAGAAACATTTTAGAAATCCCCTTTAGTGCATATGCCATTTTTACATGGATATTATGTGTTTGGGTACAATAATGTTTGACTGCACTAACAGACTTAAAATTAGTGTGTTATTTTATAGAATGGCAGCAAAACTCTAATGCAGCTATTTTTCCAAATTCCTCAATTAAATTGAATAAAAGCCCTCAGTTGGAATCCACAGCTGGTGCGGATAAGCGCTGTGGTTCAATCTGTATTGCTAGTATTCAATGCGAGTAGGCCCTAGCCAATGTGATGCGGGTTGGCTAGTTTTGACAAGGACCGTTTATAGCCAAATCAAATAAATTAGGGGAAAATGTCAAATGCCTCTTTAATCTGCCATAATAATGGCATATAGGTCAGCAATGTTTGACATATGGCCCTTTCCTTGGGTCTACACACTCATCCACACACACACGCACACGCGCACACGCACACACACACACACACCCCAGACACCCCCTGGCAGGTAAACTAGAGGTCAGGGATTATCCAGGGATAGCCAGGGCCTTACACACTCCCTGTGTGTGCAAATCCACCCACCGCCGGCTGTGTTTATGAAAACATTCCCTAAAGCCCTTGCTAAATATCACATAGGCTTCCAAAACAGGACGTCATGCAGTGCAGAGCAGTGATTTGGTGGTGCTGTTTTGTTTTAAACGCGTCTGTCTGGCCTATTGAAAGAGAAAGTGCGCGTGTGTGTGTGCGTGTGCACGAATCTGTATGTCCATGTGAGTGTGAGATCCCTTTCAGACAATGTTACATCTACGTACAGTATGACGACTCTACAAACTTCATGCATTCCCTCTCTTGAGACACTCCGAGCCCTCAGGTGACGTTATTGACTCAGTTGCTGCTTCTGTTTCCCTTCCTACCCGGCTTCCTTTTCTCTTCTTCATTGTTTCCGCGTGAATAAACTCCTGTCACTTAAATTCTCTGGCCCGCAGTACAAGTTTGCTTGAACTCCCTCCAAAAGTCACTGTCCGAGAAGCAATTCAATCAAGTGTCACAGTGTCTGAATGGAATTGCCGTTAATGGTAGGACTAATTAGCTTCAGCTTGCCCCATTCTAAATATGAAATTGTTTTTTCATGTTATGATTTCTGTTACTGAACAGTTTAAACATATGTTATGATCGCTAACAGCATAAACATTTTGCTTCAAATCTTAGGACGTGTGTGATTCGGATGTTTTGTCTTTGAACCATTTATCTTGGTTTCTCCCCAAAAAATGCAAGTTTGCTCCAATTGTGCTGCATCCACTCACTACGGTAAAAACATTTTTTATTTTAATTTCACCTTTATTTAACCAGGTAGGTCAGTTGAGAACAAGTTCTCATTTACAACTGCAACCTGGCCAAGATAAAGCAAAGCAGTGCGCCACAAACAACCACACAGAGTTACACATGGAATAAACAAACAAAAAATCTATATACAGTGTGTGCAAATGAGGTAAGATTAGGGAGGTAAGGCAATAAATAGGTGGTCGTGGCAAAGAAAAATGTAGCAATTAAACACTGGAGTAATAGATGTGCAGAAGATGAATGTGCAAGTAGAGATACTGGAGCAAAAATAAATAAATAAATAAATAACAATATGTGGATGAGGTAGTTGGATGGGAAATTTACAGATGGGCTATGTACAGGTGCAGTGATCTGTGAGCTGCTTTGACAGCTGATGCTTAAAGTTAGTGAGGGAGATATTTTTTTATATTTTTTATTTCACCTTTATTTAACCAGGTAGGCTAGTTGAGAACAAGTTCTCATTTGCAACTGCGACCTGGCCAAGATAAAGCATAGCAATTCGACACATACAACAACACGGAGTTACACATGGAATAAACAAAACATAGTCAATAATACAGTAGAACAAAAGAAAACAAAAAGTCTATATACAGTGAGTG
Organism: Salvelinus alpinus; assembly: GCF_045679555.1. NCBI lineage: Eukaryota > Metazoa > Chordata > Actinopteri > Salmoniformes > Salmonidae > Salvelinus > Salvelinus alpinus. The sequence goes on from NC_092100.1 coordinate 54,070,697, forward strand.
CAAATGAGGTAAGATAAGGGAGTTAAGGCAATAAATAGGCCATGGTGGCGAAGTAATTACAATATAGCAATTAAAACACTGGAATGGTAGATGTGCAGAAGATGAATGTGCAAGTAGAGATACTGGGGTGCAAAGGAGCAAGATAAATAAATAAATACAGTATGGGGATGAGGTAGGTAGATAGATGGGCTGTTTACAGATGGGCTATGTACAGGTGCAGTGATCTGTGAGCTGCTCTGACAGCTGGTGCTTAAAGCTAGTGAGGGAGATATGAGTCTCCAGCTTCAGAGCTTTTGCAGTTCGTTCCAGTCATTGGCAGCAGAGAACTGGAAGGAAAGACGACCAAAGGAGGAATTGGCTTTGGGGGTGACCAGTGAAATATACCTGCTAGAGTGCGTGCTACAGGTGGGTGCTGCTATGGTGACCAGTGAGCTGAGATAAGGCGGGGCTTTACCTAGCAAAGACTTATAGATGACCTGGAGTCAGTGGGTTTGGCGATGAATATGAAGCGTGGGCCAGCCAATGAGAGCATACAGGTCGCAGTAGTGGGTAGTATATGGGGCTTTGGTGACAAAACGGATGGCACTGTGATAGACTGCATCCAATTTGCTGAGTAGAGTGTTGGAGGCTATTTTATAAATGACATCGCCGAAGTCGAGGATAGGTACGATGGTCAGTTTTACGAAGGTTTGTTTGGCAGCATGAGTGAAGGATGCTTTGTTGCAAAATAGGAAGCTGATTCTAGATTTAATTTTGGATTGGAGATGCTTAATGTGAGTCTGGAAGGACTACACCTAGGTATAGTTGTCCACATATTCAAAATCAGAACCGTCCAGAGTAGTGATGCTGGACGGGCGGGCAGGTGCGGGCAGGTGAGGGCAGCGATCGGTTGAAGAGCATGCATTTAGTTTTACTTGCATTAAAGAGCAGTTGGAGGCCACGGAAGGAGAGTTGTATGGCATTGAAGCTCGTCTGGAGGTTTGTTAACACAGTGTCCAAAGAAGGGCCAGAAGTATACAGAATGGTGTCGTCTGGGTAGAGGTGGATCAGAGAATCACCAGCAGCAAGAGCGACATCATTGACATATACAGAGAAAAGAGTCTGCCCGAGAATTGAACCCTGTGGCACTCCCATAGAGACTGCCAGAGGTCCGGACAACCGGCCCTCCGATTTGACACACTGAACTCTGTCTGAGAAGTAGTTGGTGAACCAGGCGAGGCAGTCATTTGAAAAACCAAGGCTGTTGAGTCTGCCGATAAGAATGTGGTGATTGACAGAGTCGAAAGCCTTGGCCAGGTCGATGAATACAGCTGCACAGTATTGTCTTTTATCGATGGCGGTTATGATATCGTTTAGGACCTTGAGCGTGGCACATGACCAGCTTGGAAACCAAATTGCATAGTGGAGAAGGTACTTTCTGTACCATATCTTGGATATAGTATGAGCTGATACCCCAGCCTGAGGCACTGTCTTGACAGATTTGATTTAGTCTGTCTTCTTTGTGTGCTATTCTGTAGAGATACAATGTGTCATTTGTCATGTTTAGATATCTCCAGCACAAATTCCAATGCTCCCCGGTCTGTGTGGCAACTCTTAACTCCTGCAAGCTGTTTACAGCAGCATTATGGGCTGCGATGATCCGACTGTCACTGAGGACTGTCTTTATTTACTTTCAATTTCATCAGAATCTGTCAGCTTCTGTGTTGACTCTCTTTGGGAAAGTATGGCAAAAATAGAACCGATTTTTTTTTGGTGCATATTTCCTATCCCTCTGTCATCTCACTTTTTCTTGCTTTGTGAACTAACTTTGAGTGTACAGACTACCGAGACCACGGCACAGTAGTTCTGTTGTGCAGTAGAAATGCTTCCTGTTGTTGACGAGCTGAATGAATATCCATACATATGTAGACATAAGCCCATCTCGTTAGAAATATGTCAGTATGTTGACATTTAACCATAGTAGCTATATGTCATTCAACGTGATATGTTTGTTTTTATAACACAAGAGATAGTCTGCCATACATAGGATCCTGAATATATATTCTAGGGCAGCTGGACATGGTAATTTTAAAGCAAATGGAGTGGAAAACATAACAAGTAGTGAGTAACTATGTGGTGGTTTAGCGGAGTGGGGACAAAGGGAAGGGGATGTTATGTTGTTGATTATGTTTCGGGTGTTTATTGTCTTGGGAAAAAGTATGTCATTTCTATTGAGTCAATCACCACCTTCCGGAGACACCTGAAACCCCACCTCTTCAAGGAATACCTAGGATAAAGCAATCCTTCTGCCCCCCCCCCCCCCCCCCCCTTAAAAGATTTAGATGCACTATTGTAAAGTGGCTGTTCCACTGGATGTCATTAGGTGAATGCACCAATTTGTAAGTCGCTCTGGATAAGAGCGTCTGCTAAATGACTTAAATGTAAATGTAAATGTATTGGGCAAAGCAATGATTTATATGATCTGACAGGACAGATATATAACTGGAGGGTGCTGTTGGATTGGTATCAGTGCATTTCAGTGCGTTTGTTCAGTGCATTTCAGTTGAACGTTGATGCACCAGGGGTATTCAACTCTTATCCTACGAGGTCTGTTTGTTTTCTGTTCTTGCTGAGACTTAATTGCCCTCACCGGGTGTCTGGTGTCCCAGGTCTAAATTGCTCCGTGATTAGGGGGGAACAATGAAAAAAAGCAGTGGAACTGGCTTCGAGGTCCAGAGTTGAGTTTGAGGACACTACACCTAGAAGCTGCCACAAACACCCCTAGTCTTCAGTACATCCAGAACCTAACAAGTATAATTTTCTGAACACAAGTTGATAGGCAAATCATTGGAAAAATCTGACGTCTCAGATTTTCTCACAGAGATTCCAGAGAGTGTGACGAGCTTGATAAAACGGATCCAGATGTGTGATCAAATCCACTCCTCTTTTCATAAAACCTCATTGGACCAACCCAGCTTGGTCCCAAATCTCTCCATGTTTGGCATGACAACGGCCATACGAGTTGGCTATAGCCTACAGCACAAACAGATCTGGGACCAAGGCAGTCTATTTGAAGAAAGATAATAACGAACAGTAAGAATTTCTCTGACTTGAACATTTTCACTCCCACTGTACTTTTCTGCCCAATGCATCACCTCGGGCACACTGCCTGCCCTCCAGGACACCTACAGCACCCAATTTCACAGGAAGTCCAAAAACATCATCAAGGACATCAACCACCCGAGCCACGGCCTGTTCACCCCGCTATTATCCAGAAGGCGAGGTCAGTACAGGTGCATCAAAGCTTGGACTGAGAGACTGAAAAACAGTTTCTATCTCAAGGCCATTAGACCGTTAAATAGCCATCTCTAGCCGGCTACCACCCGGTTACTCAACCCTGCACCTTAGAGGCTGCTGCCCTACATACATAGACATGGAATCACTGGCCACTTTAATAATGGAACACTAGTCACTTTAATAATGTTTACATACTCCTTTACTCATCTCATATGTATATACTATGTTCTAGTCAATAGCTCATTCTAATATTTATATATTTCTTAATTCCATTCTTTTACTTTTAGATGTGTGTATTGTTGTGAATTGTTGTGAATACTACTGCACTGTTGGAGCTAGGAACACAACATTTCGCTACACCCGCAATATAATCTGCTAAATATGTGTATGGGTTCAAACTGTGAGGTTGGTGAACAAGATGAACTGTAATACATTGACATCACCTGACCTTCTCTCTAATCAGTTCCAAATGTTATCTCACTATGGACAAAACCTTCACCCTGCAATCCACTCTACTTCCCTGTTAACAAGTGCATTTACCTAGCCCTGACCTTGCAGATATCGGATCTTGTTCACTAGGCACCAAACACAAGAAAATTACCCAAAAACAGGGAGGGACTGCTACCCAACTTGTCCAATAAGAAACGCACATTTTTGTTTTCTGTTGCGAAATGTTTAAAAATGTTTTCCATTGTGTGCCCTAATGAACAGGAGCCAGGTCTGTAAGCCTAGCTAAGTCAAGGACCGGGGTTAAGGGTGCATCAAGGATTGGTCAGGCTCAGAGGTCAAGCCTGACAGATTTCATGCTTTAATTTGGCCTGTCATGCTCTAGATTACCACTGGAGATGGAGAACTCTGAGTCAACCCAAGTAAGTCAACCTAGAACGATGCTGACTTTGCCAGGTTTTTCCTAACATGGTTTGTACAAATCTCAGGGTATGTATCGTTCATGACCCTTCGACAAGTCGTCATTGTATGTAATTACAGCATGCAAAGCTAGCAAAGTAATTATGTCATCGGTTCCATTTGAGAGAGGTTGGTAGTTCATTGAACATACCATATTTCATCGCCGCAACTATTCAAAAAACTCTACAAACATTGTTTCAGTTCAGTTGACTTGGGGTTTCAGTTCTTGCTTTCTTTTTCAGGTCACACGTTATTAACTTTAGGGTTAGGATAAGGATTAGGGTTAGGGTTAGGGTTACCGTGGCTTGCGAAAGTATTCACCCCCCTTGGCATTTTTCCTATTTTGTTGCCTTACAACCTGGAATTAACATTGTTGGTTTTTTTGGGGGGGGGTTGTATCATTTGATCTACACAACATGCCTACCACTTTGAAGATGCAAAATATTTTTTATTGTGAAACAAACAAGAAATAAGACAAAAAACATAACTATTCACCCCCCAAAGTCAATACTTTGTAGAGCAACATTTTGCAGCAATTACAGCTGCAAGTCTCTTGGGGTATATCTCTATAAGCTTGGCACATATAGCCACTGGGATTTTTGCCCATTCTTCAAGGCAAAACTGCTCTAGTATCCTTCAAGTTGGATGGGTTCCGCTAGTGTACAGCAATATTTAAGTCATACCACAGATTCTCAATTGGACTGAGGTCTGGGCTTTGACTAGGCCATTCCAAGACATTTAAATGTGTCCCCTTAAACGACTCGAGTGTTGCTTTAGCAGTAAGCTTAGGGTCATTGTCCTGCTGGAAGGTGAACCTCCGACCCAGTCCCAAATTTCAGGTTTCCCTCAAGAATTTCCCAGTATTTAGCGCCATCCATCATTCCTTCAATTCTTTTCTTTTTTAATTCTTAAAAAAAAATAAAAAAATACCCCCTTTTCGTGGTATCCAATCACTAGTAATTACTATCTTGTCTCATCGCTACAACTCCCGTACGGGCTCGGGAGAGTCGAAGGTCGAAAGCCATGCGTCCTCCGAAGCACAACCCAACCAAGCTTCTTAACACAGCGCGCTTCCAACCTGGAAGCCAGCCGCACCAATGTGTCGGAGGAAACACCGTGCACCTGGCCCCCTCGGTTAGCACGCACTGCGCCCGGCCCGCCACAGGAATCGCTGGAGTGCGATGAGACAAGGATATCCCTACCGGCCAAACCCTCCCTAACCCGGACGACGCTAGGCCAATTGTGCGTCGCCCCACGGACCTCCCAGTCGCGGCCAGCTGCGACAGAGCTTGGGCGCGAACCCAGAGACTCTGGTGGCGCAGCTAGCACTGCGATGCAGTGCCCTAGAACACTGCGCCACCCGGGAGGCCCCTATTCCTTCAATTCTGACCAGTTTCCTAGTCCCTGCAGATGAAAAACATCCCTAGCGTTTATCTTGATGGCCAAAAAGCTCAATTTTAGTCTCATCTAACCAGAGTACCTTCTTCCATATGTTTGGGGAGTCTCCCACATGCTTTTTGGCGAACACCAAACGTGTTTGGTTATTTTTTTTCTTTGAGCAATGGCTTTTTTCTGGCAACTCTTCCGTAAAGCCCAGCTCTGTGGAGTGTACGTCTTAAAGTGGTCCTATGGACAGATACTCCGATCTCCGCTGTAAGCTTTGCATTTCCTTCAGGGTTGTCTTTGGTCTCTTTTGTTGCCTTTTTGATTAATGCCTTGCCTGGTCTGTGAGTTTTGGTGGGTTTAATGATGCTCCATGGGATGTTCAAAGTTTCTGATAATTGTTTATAACCCAACCCTGATCTGTACTTCTCCACAACTTTGTCCCTGACCTGTTTGGAGAGTCCTTGGTCTTCATGGTGCCGCTTGCTTGGTGGTGCCTCTTGCTTAGTGGTGTTGCAGACTCTGGGGCCTTTCAGAACAGGTGTATATATACGGAGATCATGTGACACTTATATTGCACACAGGTGGACTTTATTTAACTAGTTATGTGACTTCTGTAGGTTATTGGTTGCACCAGATCTTATTTAGGGGCTTCATAGCAAAGGGGGTGAATACATATGCACCCATCACTTTTCAGTTTTCCTTTTGTAATATTTGTACAATTTTTTCAAACAAGTTTTTTTTTTCATTTCACTTCACCAATTTGGACTATTTTGTGTATGTCCATTACATGAAATCCAAATAAAAATCCATTTAAATTACAGGTTGTAATGCAACAAAATAGGAAAAACGCCAAGGGGGGTGAATACTTTTGCAAGGCACTGTAGGGTTAGTCATTTTTTTTAAACTTTATGGTATCCGTTTCAGATGCAAAACGCTTCTTAACCTTTAGGCCAATCTTAGCGTAGTTTTTCCAAAGCATGGTGATGTATGACCCTCGATGCAGATCTTCTAGAAGATGTGTGAGGGGGTGGAGACTACAACTCTAGGCCCAGGGTGTGGGGCTTACCAAAGGGAGATGCCAAGCCAAGTAATCTAACATGTTTGATAAACTACATGTGGGTACACCATCAAGAAATGTAGGTAGGAGGAGGATGGCAGTATAGTTAGGCTATGCTTCAGACAAACTATACATTTCAGATTTAAAAGAACATTCCCTGGTAAAATCATCATCATACAGTTATTATCACATTCCATATAATTCATAGTAAGCCATTATTTGAAATATTCTTTGTGGTTAATATGAACACCCGGCCCTGACTCCATTTTCATCCTACTACTTATTCTAAATCAAGAGTTGCAAGATTATGTTGATGTCTTTCCGTGAACTTTCTGTCCTACAGTATATTTCTGTTATCAAGGGGATTTGCTCAAAGTCAGTAAATCATTTTGTGGTGTTCCAAGACAGAGCAATGATGATCCAAGTTGTTCTTAACCCAGCTGGCTAATTATGTCATTTGAATTCAACAAATCAGTTTGACAAGAATTCAATGTATCCCAATTATGCTCAATTTGTTAGGTGACGTCCTTACAACCTTAAGCCCTGCATTTAAAATGCTTAAAAGCTCCATATTTTAATCCACAATTCAACCTGAGTCTATCTGTTAGTTGACAAGAATGTGCCTAGGATAAAAAACAGAAAATAGCCCTTTGAGAGCAAAACAGAGGGGAGCAGTGCGGAGCACGCCAAACCCTTTGAGATACGATCACATCTCCACATTTACCAGGGCAGATCTGAATGTTCTTTCTCTCTGGGCCAAGCAGCCACCCAGAGGTTTAAAGGTCTAAAGCCGCCCACTTAGCAAGGCCCACCCTGGCCACTTCCTGTGGATGGCTGATCTCCCGTAGCACGTTGCTGGCCCGGGGTGAAAGTAAGACGAATCCGAGATCTGTTTGTGCTGTCTTCTGTGACAGTGAACATAGGAATTGGCAAGATTGCAGAAACAGATCTGGGACCAGGCTAGGAAGAATGGGGAGAACTGAGGAGAATGTGGGGGGGCAGGTGTGTGACCTGGCCTGGGATGAGGCAGGAATGAGCTTCCACTATGCCCTTGGCCTAGTGTGACTACACTGTTGGAGGGGAGATGTTATCGGCTGGCCCGTCCCGACAGGGGAGTCTGGAACGAGGGCAGTGGGCAGCACCTCTCAGGCTAATGACACTCCTTCCTTGCTCTCCCCTGGCTGGTAATTGTTGCCTTGGCTTACAGCCTTAGACCCAAGCCCTTTGTGGTGTTCCAAGAGGCAGGAGTCATGATCAAAGTTGTTCTAAACCCAGCAATAATCCGCTAGCTAATAAACAAGACTCTGGTTTCAGGTCTTTCAGGTGTGTGTGTGTGTGTGTGTGTGTGTGTGTGTGTGTGTGTGTGTGTGTGTGTGTGTGTGTGTGTGTGTGTGTGTGTGTGTGTGTGTGTGTGTGTGTGTGTGTGTGTGTGTGTGTGTGTGTGTGTGTGTGTGTGTGTGTAAAGCTTGCTCTTTTAAGTTGGACATAACACGGGCATTTAGGTTTACCTCAGCCTAGGCTGAGAGACCTGGCTCTGTGTCTGTGCAGATGTTGCCTGTCATGCAGACTTAGCGATGATCTCTGATGACTGATGTTGACTGCAGCACTAACACATTACACAATACAGTTTGTTCATTGGGGAGGATTGAGCTGTTCCATTTATTAGAAGATATACTGTGAGACACATCTTATCTTTGTGGGATTAGAGGAAGATCTAAGACAATCTGGAGAGAATAAAATGCACAAGCTGCCCCAGCCATCCCAAAGATTCCACCGCTAGATACCAAGAGGCATGTCAAGGTGATGTAGAAAGAAAGGTATTTGAAGCGAAGAAACTGACCTTCATTGAGGTTCTTGGCAACACTTCACATTAGGTTGCTTTAGTACAACAAGGTTTCCCAAACTCAGTCCTCAGTCCACGTTTAGTTTTTTTCCCGAGCACTACACAGCTGATTCAAATAACCAACTCATAATTAAGCTTTGATTATTTGCAACAGCTGTGTTGTCTGAGGACAAAAAAACGTCCACCCAGGGGGGGCCCCAGGACCGAGTTTGGGAAAACCTGTAGTACAGTAAAGTACAGTACAGTCATGGTCAGATGATATAGATATAACTGTTTATTTGTGAGCTTTGTTTACACTTGTGACTGCTTTTCAAAGACGAGACACAAATTCCATCTTTCACAGAAAGGCTTTTTCTGTCCACAAGCTCTGATGAGCAAAAGCCCTCCAGCTCTGCTATAGCTGAAGTTTATCTGAACAAACAGAACTACACAAAGTAGGTCGAAACATACAGCCACATTGTGCAATATGGTAATAATAGGAAGTAAGGTGCTTTGATGTGAACTCTAAAGAGGCTAATATTGGATGGCATTTTAAAATCAAACCGATATACACTGCTCAAAAAAATAAAGGGAACACTTAAACAACACAATGTAAATCCAAGTCACTCACACTTCTGTGAAATCAAACTGTCCACTTAGGAAGCAACACTGAATGACAATAAATTTCACATGCTGTTGTGCAAATGGAATAGACAAAAGGTGGAAATTATAGGCAATTAGCAAGACACCCCCAATAAAGGAGTGGTTCTGCAGGTGGTGACCACAGACCACTTCTCAGTTCCTATGCTTCCTGGCTGATGTTTTGGTCACTTTTGAATGCTGGCGGTGCTTTCACTCTAGTGGTAGCATGAGACGGAGTCTACAACCCACACAAGTGGCTCAGGTAGTGCAGCTCATCCAGGATGGCACATCAATGCGAGCTGTGGCAAGAAGGTTTGCTGTGTCTGTCAGCGTAGTGTCCAGAGCATGGAGGCGCTACCAAGAGACAGGCCAGTACATCAGGAGACGTGGAGGAGGCCGTAAGAGGGCAACAACCCAGCAGCAGGACCGCTACCTCCGCCTTTGTGCAAGGAGGAGCAGGAGGAGCACTGCCAGAGCCCTGCAAAATGACCTCCAGCAGGCCACAAATGTGCATGTGTCTGCTCAGAAACAGACTCCATGAGGGTGGTATGAGGGCCCGACGTCCACAGGTGGGGGTTGTGCTTACAGCCCAACACCGTGCAGGACGTTTGGCATTTGCCAGAGAACACCAAGATTGGCAAATTCGCCACTGGCGCCCTGTGCTCTTCACAGATGAAAGCAGGTTCACACGCACATGTGACAGACGTGACAGAGTCTGGAGACGCCGTGGAGAACGTTCTGCTGCCTGCAACATCCTCCAGCATGACCGGTTTGGCGGTGGGTCAGTCATGGTGTGGGGTGGCATTTCTTTGGGGGGCCGCACAGCCCTCCATCTGCTCGCCAGAGGTACCCTGACTGCCATTAGGTACCGAGATGAGATCCTCAGACCCCTTGTGAGACCATATGCTGGTGCGGTTGGCCCTGGGTTCCTCCTAATGCAAGACAATGCTAGACCTCATGTGGCTGGAGTGTGTCAGCAGTTCCTGCAAGAGGAAGGCATTGATGCTATGGACTGTCTCGCTCCATCCACCAACGCCACGTTGCACCACAGACTGTCCAGGAGTTGGCGGATGCTTTAGTCCAGGTCTGGGAGGAGATCCCTCAGGAGACCATCCGCCACCTCATCAGGAGCATGCCCAGGCGTTGTAGGGAGGTCATACAGGCACGTGGAGGCCACACACACTACTGAGCCTCATTTTGACTTGTTTTAAGGACATTACATCAAAGTTGGATCAGCCTGTAGTGTGGTTTTCCACTTTAATTTTGAGTGTGACTCCAAATCCAGACCTCCATGGGTTGATAAATTTGATTTACATTGATCATTTTTGTGTGATTTTGTTGTCAGCACATTCAACTATGTAAAGAAAAAAGTATTTAATAAGAATATTTCATTCATTCAGATCTAGGATGTGTTATTTTAGTGTTCCCTTTATTTTTTTGAGCAGTGTATTTTATTAGGTTGTCCAACTGTCATTTCAGACAATGCCTTTTTCTCCCCAATTTCGATCTTGTCTCATCGCTGCAACTCCCCAACGGGCTCGGGAGGCGAAGGTCAAGTCATGACACCGCCAAACCGCGCTTCTTAACACCTGCCCATTTAACCAGGAAGCCAGCCGCACCAATGTGTGGGAGGAAACACTGTTCAACTGACGGCCGAGGTCAGAATGTAGGCGCCTGGGCCGCCACAAGGAGTCCCTAAAGAGCAATGAGCCAAGTGAAGCCCCACCGGCCAAACCCTTCCCTAACCCGGACGATGCTGGACCAATTGTGCACCACCTGATGGGACAACCGATCACAGCCGGTTGTGATCCAGCCCAGGATCGAACCCAGTTCTGAAGTGACGCCTCTAGCACTGCGATGCAGTGTCTTAGACCACCGCGCCACTCGGGAGCCCCTCAGACAATATCTTAGATTCAGCTGAACACCAAAGCTGCTTCTTGCGATTGAAAGTTTTCATGAAGTGTTGCCTGTATTTGTGAAACAAATAAAAAAAGCTGCTATATATACAGCTAATATGAATAATTTAGTTTGAAATAAATTGAGCATGTGTGTGTGCATGCACGCAAACACACACAAACACACACAAACACAGGCACAGAGGCCTCCATTATGATAGACAGTGGTGGTGTGAGTCAATTTATGACTCTGTGTGTCACACAAATATGCCCACACATTCTGTGTCACCACTGTGTCTCTGTCTGGCATATGTGGTCTTAACTTCTTATGGCTGCAGGGGCAGTATTGAGTAGCTTGGATGAAAGGTGCCCAGAGGTGCCCATAGTAAACTGCCTGCTCCTCAGTCCCAGTTGCTAATATATGCATATTATTATTAGTATTGGATAGAAAACACTCTGAAGTTTATAAAACTGTTTGAATGATGTCTGTGAGTATAACAGAACTCATATGGCAGGCAAAAACCTGAGAAGAAATCCAAACAGGAAGTGGGAAATCTGAGGTTGGTCGATTTTCAACCCAGCCCCTATTGAATACACAGTGGGATTTGGATCTGTTTGCACTTCCTACGGCTTCCACTAGATGTCAACAGTCTGTAGAACCTTGTCTGATGCCTCTACTGTGAAGTGGGGCCAAAGGAGACAGGAATTAGTCAGGTCTGCCATGAGGTGACCATGCTCTGACCATGCGCGTTCACATGAGAGGGAGATCTGTTCCATCGCACATCTGAAGTCAATGGTATTCTCCGGTTGGAACGTTATTCAAGATTTATGTCAAAAACATTCTAAAGATTGATTCAATACATCGTTTGACATGTTTCTACTGACTGTTACGGAACTTTTAGACATTTCGTCTGCTTTTAGTGAACGCGCTTCCTGACTTTGGGTTTGTTTACCAAACACGCTAACAAAAATAGCTATTTGGACATAAATGATGGACATTACCAAACAAAACTAACATTTCTTGTGGAAGTGGGAGTCCTGGGAGTGCATTCCGACGAAGCTCAGCAAAGGTAAGTGAAGATTTATAATACTATTTATGAGTTTTGTTGACTGCACAATTTGGCGGGTAACTGTATGGCTTCCTTTTGTGGCTGAACGCTGTTCTCAGATTATTGAATATTGTGCTTTTGCCATAAAGCTTTTTGAAATCTGACACAGCGGTTGCATTAAGAACAAGTGTATCTTTAATTCTATGTAAAACATGTATCTTTCATCAAAGTTTATGATGAGTATTTATGTTATTTGACGTGGCTCTCTGCAATTTCTCCGGATATTTTGGAGGCATTTCTGAACATAGCGCCAATGTAAAGTGAGTTTTTTGGATATAAATATGAACTTTATCAAACAAAACATATATGAATTGTGTAACATGAAGTCCTATGAGTGTCATCTGATGAAGATCATCAAAGGTTAGTGATTAATTTTAGCTCTTTCTGCTTTTTGTGACTCCTGTCTTTGGCTGGAAAAATGGCTGTGTTTTTCTGTGATTTTGCGGTGACCTAACATAATCGTTTGTGGTGCTTTCGCTGTAAAGCCTATTTGAAATCAGACACTTTGGTGGGATTAACAACAAGATTACCTTTAAAATGGTATAAGAGACATATATGTTTGAGGAATTTTAATTATGAGATTTCTGTTGTTTGAATTTGGCGCCCTGCACTTTCACTGGCTGTTGTCATATCATCCCGTTAACGGGATTGCAGCCATAAGAAGTTTTAACAGTCCACCCAAAGCGTGCACAAAACTCAATCGTCCTAGTGATAGTGAAAAACATGATCCTTTTTCTCTTTCTATCCGTTTCCCCTGCTCAGTTCAGCGAACTGCGATAATTGTAGAACACGGTTCCCTAATTGGCGGGCCGCGGGTGGCTATATTGGCCCCCCAAGTTTTCTGAGCACCAAAACAAAAACGAAATCAGCTCCAAATGATTTTAATTTTGGAAATATGTTTACAAGTATTCTCACGCATACTAGAGAGAAACGTGATCGTATACAAATGTAAGCCAGGTTTGAAATGATTGTGTTTTAGTCAAACATTATATCTGTTCGGGCTTCTTGGTGTCAATTTGCAGTTTACAAATGATTTGTAATTATGTTCCGACCCCCCCACACCATCTGCTTAAGAAAACATTAGCCTGCGTCTGAATCTAGTTGCTGATCCCTGTTGTGGAACATCTTCAAATTGTATGACATTGTGTCACAGAGAACATATGATTTACTTGCAGGAAATAACCAACCCCTTTGCACACATATCCTGGAAGATATATAGTGGGTGTATCTACAGACAAACAGATACTGTAGTAGTGTGTCTATACTGTACTGTAACCCACCACAAGAGCACTGAACACACACCTGTTTTCACTTACACTACATACCAGAATCTTACTTACTTAAGCCAATAAAAACTCCTATTCTGTTTGAAAATTGTACTGTAAATGTATAAGCAATCAGCTCACAATTGTCCCTCCTAAGTTCAAGAATGTTAAATATTTCCCACTGTGTTGAGGGATTGAAAATGTGTAGTCTTTCACAACAACAAACGTCTATTTGGGTTCTCTTTGATGAGCAACAGTTAAAAGGACTTCGTATGAATATTCGTAAGCATATGCATGACTGCATGACTGCAATGAGTGAAGGAATACCATTCATGCTACTGTTTTAGGAAAATGTATCAAGGAATTCCTTACTTTCCCTCTTTTCTCATATTTCTCTAAGTATAATCGCCTACACCAATAAAGATGTACGCTAACGTTCAGACATCTCTAGATCACAAAGATGAGACTTCCCATTTGCCATTACTGTTTCCAGCAACTCTTTTTGATTTCAGTTTCCATTTTAAGAGCAAGATCTGAAGCCAGGCAACTGTACCAGGGCACGACCCAAAACAATTAGCCAAACCAAGCCCATGACAGACACGTGAAGTTGTGTCGCTGGCGCTGTGAACACGACTAGTTTGCCTGAAACACAACTAGGCCTACACCCTGAATGCTCATAGTTCCTCTTATGAGTGACACGTTGCTTTCATCCCCACCTGACTCGAACATGGGCTCCCCAATGTGCCCATCCCAAGTCTGGGGTTTAGACCTAACTCACGAGCCCCCTGTCACGACCATCATCACAGATAAAACAAAAGGCAGACAACCACCCACTATATTTCTTCTGATGTACTATCCAGCTGCCCACAGTGGGTTCTGTGTTGGCAGGGAAGAGCGAGAGTGTGTGTGTGTTTGTATGTGCGTCTTGGCAGGGAGGAGCGTGAGGATTATTGCCAACCGAGGCTGAGGAAATGAAATATTTATATACTAGACTGACGCTCTGCTCAGCGGTGGCAAACGAAACCCCATTATATAGGATAGGGTTAGCACTGCTAGCCTGGTTAAACCACCACACTGAATGCCCCATCAATGGCGATACTGCTAGTCTAGTTTAACCAGTCTGAATGCTGCACTCAGTGGTGAGCCCTGAAGCACAAGCTCTATTGATGCATTTGTTTGTATAGCTGTTACGATATTTTTTTGAAAATGGATCAATTGTTTGTTTTTTTGATCAATAATGGCCAAACCCGAAAAGGAACAAAATGCAGCAAAACGAGATCATTCCAAGAGACCAGTCTGTTGGGTCAGAAATAAAAGGCCTTTGAAAATGGTTTCTAACTCTTCAGTGAGGGACCATGGATTGCTGAAAGGCCCGTATGCCGTGTCAACAGAAAGCTGCCTGGCTGTGCGTGGCAGCAGTAATGGGAGCTCTACTCTAACTCCAACCAAAGGTGTGACTGTGGTGTGTGGATGCTCGGCTAGTTAATCCCAATGCCGTAGAGAATGGAGGAGAGGGATTAACCCATGGTCCCTCACTGAAGAGTTTAACCCTAGCCTCCCCGAGGACGGTCCCTTTCTGAAGAAACCCCATGTTGAATTGGGGAAGAACGGGAACAGCCTTGCCTTGCCTTCTCTCTCTCTCTCTCTCTCTCTCTCTCTCTCTCTCTCTCTCTCTCTCTCTCTCTCTCTCTCTCTCTCTCTCTCTCTCTCTCTCTCTCTCTCTCTCTCTCTCTCTCTCTCTCTCTCTCTCTCTCTCTCTCTCTCGGGGATCCCCTCTTCTTCATTGTCCCATCACGAAGGCCAGCTGTCATTGTCCTCAGGAGGATGAAGGGATGAAGGAGGAAAAGAAAGCATTGAAGGGCGCATCCATCTGTGTCTGTCTGTCAGCTCCCGGTGTGTTTTAAAGAGATGGACCCCCTCACTGTGGAACTCAAATGACTTCAGGGCAATAAGGGGGGGTCTAAGTTGGGGATCTAAGGGGGATCAAATGGCTTTATCACCTCTAAATGAGATGCAATTAGTCTTGATTCAGGTTTGTTTTCTTACAGCCATGACTGACTTTGTTCAAAAATGTAGATAATAAGACAGGGAAACTCCGGCATTGACATGACTAAACATGGCCCATTGACAAACATTAGTAAGCAAGTGCATGTCAACGTGTATAACGTGTCTAACTATTGCGTCATGCTTAGCTAAGTGATCTTGGTCCCATTGATTACAGGTTCAATACCAATGGGTGTTAATGCAGTGCAACGGCGCCAGTGTGGAACAATAACAGACTAGCCACGCGAAAGAGAACTGAACACTAACAGCTCTTTTGTGAAAGTGTGAAAGAGCCGTGTTTTCCATAGGCAGGTCAGGCGAGGTCAGTAGAGCTACGGGCATGGATCTGTATAGAACCAACTGACTTGTACAAATCAAATGAATTGTGTAGATATTGGCTACGTTCCAATATCCATACCCGGCATACCACTTCACACTTCCTACTGCGTGGTTTGCTAGTGTGGATTTCAGAATAGAGCAGAATCCTCTATAAGTCAGTCCCTGTGAAGAAGATATGTGTTGTATTAACTAGACTGACGTAAATGTGCCGTGCATCAGCAAATTGAATACCACTGACACTATCATGTAAACCGCTGTGAGATAGCTAATTCATTACAACAGAAGAATCTGAGAATCTGCCCTGTGACTATTTGACCGGACAGCATGATCCACTTTTTGAATACACAAGAAGAGAATATGTATATCAAATCAAATTGTATTTGTCACATGCGCCGAATACAACAGTTGTAGACCTTACCGTGAAATGCGTACTTACAAGCCCTTAACCAACAACGCAGTTTTAAGAAAATAGAGTTAAGAAAATATTTACTAAATGAACAAAAGTAAAACATTTATCACAATAAAATAATAATAATGAGGCTATATACCAGGGGGTACTGGTACTGAGTCAATGTGCGGGGGTACAGAAGTCGAGGTAATTTGTACATGTAAGTAGGAGTAAAGTGACTATGCATAGATAATAAACAGCAGGAAGCTTGTCCCCAGTGATGTACTGGGCTGTAAGCACTACCCTCTGTAGCGCCGAGCAGTTGCCATACCAGGCAGTGATGCAAACGGTCAGGATACTCTCGATGGTGCAGCTGTAGAACTTTTTCATGATCTGTACCAAGGCCAAATCTTTTCAGTCTCCTGAGGGGGAAAAGACGTTGTTGTGTACTCTTGATGACTTTATTGGTGTGTTTGGATCATGATAGTTTGTTGGTGATGTGGACACCAAGGAACTTGGAACTCTCGACCCGCTCCACTACAGCCCCGTCGATGTGAATGGGGGCCCTGCTTTTCCTGTAGTCCACAACCTTCTCCTTTGTCTTGCTCACGTTGAGGGAGAGGTTGTTTTCCTAGCACCACACTGTCAGGTCTCTGACCTCCTCTCTATAGTCTGTCTCATCATTGTCGGTGGTCAGGCCTACCACCGTTATGTTGTCAGCAAACTTAATGATGGTGTTGGAGTCGTGCTTGGCCATGCAGTCGTTGGTGAACAGGGAGTACAGGAGGGGACTGAGCAAGCACCCCTGAGGGAGCCCCGTGTTGAGGATCAGCGTGGCAGATGTGTTGTTGCCTACCTTTACCACCTGGGTGCGGCCCGTCAGGAAGTTCAGGATCCAGTTGCAGAGGGAGGTGTTTAGTCCCAAGGTCCTAGGAGAATATATGGAGAACATAATATGTTCATTAATATGTTCATTAATCATGTACCTTATGGCAGGCCTCCAAAGATGGAGAGACAGCGAGAGTGAGAGAGGAGCTGGCTGGGGCCACCGCTAGCTATCTCATTTAGACTGACTACACCTGTACTTTTTTTTATGAGAGACTTAGAGGGGACGGCAACAACAGAGCCTCTTCACAGAGCTCATTCTTCTCACAGCTGTAGAGGACTGTTCTGTAGGTGGTCCCTTTCCCCACACACACCTGCTTGAATGTGGATAACCGGGCCTTCACCACGCTGTGCTGAGCAGAGCAGCTGCAGCACAATAGCAGGGCTGATATTTAGAGCTGGGTCTGACATCGTTTAACACCCATGCTTTAACAGTATCACTGCATGAAAGGTATTTGTGCGGTTTGGCCCCTGGCAGGTAATGTCAGCCGTATGCCATAGCCTTGTGGAGTTAGGCTAAAGCGGGCGATCAAAACACATTGCTGATAAGGCTAATGTTGGAGCTGATTGATGGCAATAGAGATCCAATAGAGATAATTCCACATATGTGACTGGCTCTGACAAACAGACGCTTGAGGGGGCAACATCTCAATGTAGATGTTACATTTCATCATGGTAGGCTGACCTAACGTGTTAGTAATGTGTGGTGGATGTCATGATGTGGTTGACTCAACTCGAGTGGTTAGGGGTTGGAGGGGGGTGTCCATGGCCACCTGTTTTTCCGATTCTGGTCACCATAGAGGTCTGTCTCGGTCTAAGCCCTGTGGCCCAGTGGGTGTTGTCCACACCCCTCCCTACCTGGAAGTGAGTTATACTGTCAGCAGCTTCTGTGAGTGGCCGGATCCTACCCTTTCATCCTGGGATGACGACTCAGAGGTCGGGAAAGACTGGGAGAGCATTCCCGGCTCCACCTCTCCACCCACTTTACAATCAACGCTTAGTCAATGAGCAATGGTTGGTCGTGGGACACATTGAACTTATCATGCTACTTCAATGGAAATGAACCTCCTATCGGTAGTGGTGAGAGGTTAGCATGTCTTAGGCCTAGGTTTCTGCTTATGTTTCCGACATTTTGGCACGCTATTTTTCGTCAACATCTCTATAATTAGATAAAGTATCTGTCAAAAGTTTGGATACATCTACTTATTCAAGGGTTTTTCTTTATTTGTACTATTTTCTACATTGTAGAATAATAGTGAAGACATCAAACTATGAAATAACACATATGGAATCATGTAGTAACCAAAAAAGTGATAAACAAATCTAAATATTATTATATATTATATATTTTTTATTTCTTCAAAGTAGCCAACCTATGCCTTGATGACAGCTTTGCACACGCTTGGCATTCTCTCAACCAGCTTCACCTGGAATCTTTTTCCAATGGTCTTGGAAATGGTTTCCAATGGTCTTTGAGCACTGCTTTTCCTTCACTCTGTGGTCCAATTCGTCCCATACCATCTCAATTGAGTTGAGGTCAGGTGATTGTGGAGGCCAGGTAATCTGATGCAGCACTCCATCACTCTCCTTGTTGGTCAAATAGCCCTTACACGGCTGGAGGTGTGTTTTGGGTCATTGTCCTGATGAAAAACAAACAATAGTCCCACTAAGCGCAAACTAGATGGGATGGCATATTGCTGCAGAATGCTGTGGTAGCCATGCTGGTTAAGTATGCCTTGAATTCTAAATAAATCACCAACAGTGTCACCAGTAAAGATCCCACACCTTCACACGTCCTCCTCCGTGCTTCACAATGGGAACCACACATGCAGAGATCATCCATTCACTTACTCTGCATCTCACAAAGACACGGCGGTTGGAACCAAAAATCTCAAATTTGGACTCATCAGACCAAATGACAGATTTCCACCAGTCTAATGTCCATTGCTTGTGTTTCTTGGCCCAAACAAGTCTCTTCTTATTATTGGTGTCCTTTAGTAGTGGTTTCTTTGCAGAAATTTGACCATGAAGGCCTGATTCACGCAGTCTCCTCTGAACAGCTGATGTTGAGATTTGTCTGTTTCTTGAACTCTATGAAGCATTTATTTGGGCTGCAATTTCTCAGGCTGGTATCTCTAATGAACTTATGCTCTGCAGCAGAGGTAACTCTGGCCCTTCCTTTCCTGTGGCGTTCCTCATGAGAGCCAGTTTGATCATAGCGCTTGATGGTTTTTGGGACTGCACTTAAAATTTTCTTCATTGATTGACCTTCATGTCTTAAAGTATTGATGGACTGTCATTTCTCTTCGCTTATTTGAGCTCTTCTTGCCATAATATGGACTTGGTCTTTTACCAAATAGGGCTATCTTCTGTATACCAACCCTACCTTGTCACAACACAACTGATTGGCTCAAACACATTAAGAAGGAAAGAAATTCCACAAATGAACTTTTAACAAGGCACACATGTTAATTGAAATGCATTCCAGAGCTGGTTGATAGAGCTGGTTGAGAGAATGCCAAGTGTATGCAAAGCTGTCATCAAGGCAAAGGGTGGCTACTTTGAAGAATCTCAAATACAAAACATATATTTTGATTTGTTTTACACTTTTTGGGTTACTACATGATTCCATATGTGTTATTTCGTAGTTTGATGTCTTCACTATTATTCTACAATGTAGAAAATAGTACAAATAAAGAAAAACCCTTGAATGAGTAGACGTATCCAAACTTTTGACAGGTACTTTATCTAATTATAGAGATGTTGACTAACAAATAGCCTGCCAAAATGTCGGAAACATAAGCAGAAACGTAGGCCTAAGACATGCTAACCTCTCACCATTACCGATAGTTGTGGAGGTTAGCATGGGGTATAATTTTGACCCTCTGTAACTTTGTCACTCATCATTATTCATAATTAATTCTGGATTATCCGTAATCATGGTAGCATCCACATTAATGTGGAAGTGTTTAGAAACATATGCTATTCTTATTTATAATTAAAGTGACACAATACATTATTTACCATTAATTTCTATTGGGCACAAAATGATCTGAAACACAACCAAAACAAACTGCAAATGCATCCAACAAGTTTGTAGAGTCACAGTGTCACGTTTGTCATATGAAGGAGACCAAGGTGCAGCGTTGTATGCGTATATTCTTCTTTTAATTAAAGAAAGAACACTGAACAAACTAACAAAACGAACGAAACGTGACGCTATATGAATAGTGCAGACAGGCAACTAAACATAGAATAAGAACCCACAAACACCAAAGGGAAATGGCTACCTAAATATGATCCCCAATCAGAGAACGACAAACAGCTGCCTCTGATTGGGAACCATATCAGGCCACCATAAACATACAAATACCTAGACAATACAAAACCCCTAGACAATACAAAACCCCTAGACAATACAAAAACTAGCGTATCCACCCTAGTCACACCCTGACCTAACTAAAATATAAAGAAAACAGAGATATCTCAGGTCAGGGCGTGACACACAGGCTTGATGTAGTCATTGTGTGCTAGGAATATGGAACCAAATACTAAACTTGATTACTTTATTTATAAGAATCTTTAGGAGTGTCATTCATTTTGACCCCTACCTTTGAAATTCATTTCTTATTCTTTGTTCAACCAAAATCTTCTCTGAGCAATTGTATTAGTGTAAAATAATATAATTTCCCACTTTTTTGCATACAATATACTGTAGCTCAGTATTGGAATTATTTATTTTATACAGTCATTGTTGGTCTTTATCAAGGGTGTCAATAATTTGGGACTCGACTGTAGAGCGTATTTTCTATATTTGCGTATTAGGTTCGAGTGCAGAACTCAGATGTTTACTTTATCACGTGTAGTCGAGCGGTTGCGGCTGGGTTATTAATAATTGTGGGCGGCTGCGGATGAACAAACAGCTGACCACTAGAAGGCGCGCCTCACACTTTGAAAACCTCCGCTCTACCTTTGCTCTCCCTTTTTGCTTGTTTTGTCACATAAACCGAAATTAGGCAAACGTGCTAAGATGTCATCAACCGGGAAATGGCGGTGCGATTTCTATCTATTGTTTAAATGATCGTACACCACAGAAAGACGATCAATATGCCTAATGCAACATGACAATCTATAAAATAACACATTTAAATGAATTGCTTCAACCTGCATCTATTCAACTTCAATAACATGCTCATAAAGTATCTCAGCCCCCTGCCAGCACAGCCCTGTGTTAGGCGACTAGTGTATGTGTGTTCCATGTGTCTCTGTGGATCAGACGTCCCAGGCCAGGGAGTGGGACATCACTAGTCTTCCTTATATGGGCTCGAGCAGGGCGAGCAGCAGAGCCTGTATAACCAAGCCCTACTAACCCTGTCCCTTTTATTTACATGTGTGTATGTGCATGCATGACTGTGCGTGTGTGTCTGTGTGTGTGTGTGTGTGGCGGGCACCACTGTGGAAAATCTACCCTGGCTATCAGAGTTGCTGCTTTGATATATGTTCCAGGGATATACTATAAAGTCCAGATACTTTGACTGTCTCTACTGTCTCACAGACAGCCATCTTGATTTATCATGTCATCTGTGCTGAGACTAACTGAACTTACTGAAGTCAGACAGCAGCAACAGTAGCAGCAGCAGTCAAATATGAGCTATGATTTGCCCCGTTTTATATATTTTTTCTCATAACCTGGGTGGTATTGTGAGAAATGTGTTTTTCGAACTGTCATTGTTTAAAGGAACTGTTTTATCAAACTATAATTCCCATAAAGCCATGCTTCTCCTCTTTCTAGCATCGTAGGCAATCTCACATAGCATACATAGCAGCTGATTTGTTCAGTTTTGTCTGTTTTTTGTTTTGTATCTAGCATTTCATGTAGTATGTACAGGCCATGTGAAATAATAATTTTCTATACGGTGTCAATATTAAGACAGTCACACATCCATGGAAGTTGGGTCAGAGTCACTGGCAGTTTGGACTTGGTGTCATTAACGCTTGAAGTAGGAGTCCTAATATGGACACCGTACTCCTGGTCCTGAGGGATTTTCTCTTCAGATTTGGCCATGTGACCACTTGAGTAAACATGTATTTAGAGGAGCGGTTGTAAGAACAGAACCCTTATTCAGACCAGCAGCAACACTAGGGCAGCAGACTCTGCAGTCTCCCCTAGCCTAGTCATCCCTTTAAATGTATCTCTACAACTCAACAGAACATGTCCTTTGATCCTACCTACATATTTTGCTCTGTGTCTTGAGTTTTCTATATCACTTTGCTCATTGTGTATTCATGAACAAGGTTCCATATCTTCCTGAGACCCAGCAATTCATTTTTGTCCTCTCTAGTGAACATCAATTATTGGTCAATATCTCTGAGGCCATACAATCCACTGTATTAAGTCTTATTATCCATTTGAGAGGACATTCTGGGCTTTTCAATGATACAGTATCACGTGTGGGGGTGTGACCTTGATAACCTTTTCTTCCTGGTTCTTTAAAACATGGCTGCCGTCAAAATTAGCAGTGAAGAAGCGTGTGTAATTATGAATGATCATTTTTCTGAGTTTGATATTCAAATTGTTTCTAGTAAGTGAATATATCAGGAATAGTTAAGTCGTCAAGACTGTGTAATCATTTTTTCACATTAAATAATAACAAAATAAGAGCTTATCAAGAAATGTCCTCTGTAGTGGACACCCGGATGCCGTAACAATTTTTTTCACTGACTGTACCCATTGACTGTAATGACATTTTTTCTCTCACATTTACGTCCTGATGACAACTACAGAGGAGAATTTTGCACTTACAATAAAAGATAAACAATATATTTTTGTTCACCCCAAACACTTACGTTATATAAAAAGAAATACAAAGTCCCAAACTTTTTTTTTTCAGGTCTCAGGAGGATATAATAATCCATTATGTGATTCAATAATATGTATGGAATCACACATAGTGTTTCTGGACATGCTATTCATGCTAGGTAGCACAAAGTACACTTAGAAAAATGGCTAAGTCTCCCAGAGACAATATAACATGATTAAAGGCGTACTTTATAAGTGCAACACTAATGGGAACTTAAAGGTAACAGGATTGTGGTTCCGTTTTTTCAGTAGCAGCTCATTTCAGAGGCTTTTAGGGGATTTAATTGTCACTCACAGTTCCCAGACCAGTCTAGCCTGGGTCAATAAAAAATTATGTATGGTTTTCTGTAGAAATTAGTGCTCTGAGGAGTGTGTGTGTGTGTGGGGGGGGCGGGGGTTTGGGTCGCAGGAAACTCACATCTATCAAACTAACAACCCTGTCCATTTAGGCTCTTGACAAAACACTACAGGACTCACTGAGTAATCGGATTGGTTGACACTGAATGCTGCTAAGGACAACTTTAGACTGAAGGACTAGTGTGAATGGAATGAGTATTCTGTATTATGGTAAGGCCTTCCCACCCAGCAAAATGTTGATGAAACGACGTTGAAAAGACAACTATGCCTGAAGTCCAATCTATGTTCGGTTTTGGTTGAAAGTGAAAGTTTAAAACACGCATTTTTCATGTCGTTGAAAAGACGACTTTACAAAGACATATTCGGTTTTGTTCGAACGTGAAAGTTGAAAATACCTATTTTCCAAAGACTTCAAAACGACTTATTTTCAATGTACTTGCAGCCAATACACATGGATTCAGTATAAAAAATGTCACGATTGTTGAAATGGACGGACCAAGGCGCAGCGTGATTAGAGTTCCACATCTTTTATTTAGTGAAACTTAAACGAAACAATAAACAAACAACGACCGTGAACTACATGTTGCTGAATGCACTCGCACAAACAATATCCCACAATGCAGGTGGGAACAGGGACACCTTAAGTATGATCCCCAATTAGAGATAACGATAATCAGCTGCCTCTAATTGGGAACCATACTCAAACCCAAACATAGAAATATAAACGACTAGAACACCCCCTAGTCACGCCCTGACCTACAACACCATAGAGAACCCCGAGGGCTCTCTATGGTCAGGGCGTGACAAAAAAAAATGGTCTGTGAAAATGTTTATTAATCAAATCAAAATTTATTAGTCACACGCCGAATACAACAGGTGTAGACCATACAGTGAAATGCTTACTTACGAGCCCCTAATCAACAATGCAGTTTAAAAAAAATAAGAGTAAGAATAAGAAATTAAATTAAAGTAACAAGTAGTTAAAGAGCAGCAGTAAAATAACAATAGTGAGACTACATACAGGGGGAAACCGGTACAGAGTCAATGTGCGGAGGCACCGGTTAGTTGAGGTAATCTACCTACATGTAGGTAGAGTTATTAAAGTGACTATGCATAGATGATAAAAACAGAGTAGCAGTGATGTAAAAGAGGGGGAGGTGGGGGGTCAATGCAAATAGTCTGGGTAGCCATTTGACTAGATGTTCAAGAGTCTTATGGCTTGGGGGTAGAAGCTGTTTAGAAGCCTCTTGAACCTAGAATTGGCACTCCGGTACCGCTTGCCGTGCGGTAGCAGAGAGAACAGTTTATGACTAGGGTGGCTGGAGTCTTTGACAATTGCAAATAGTCTGGGTAGCCATTTAACAATCATACACTGTATACAGTATCACTCCAGTATTTACATACAGTATTTCTTTACAACATTCAAGTGCTAATTATCTTTATTCCACTACTGAAGAAGCATGAATCAAATCATCCTACCTATTCATATTTCATATTTTGACATCCAGCATGACAAAAGATACATTTTTTAAATTGTTTTATTTATTGAATATTTGAAACATACAATATACTTGCAGTGAAGCCGCTCAATAACTACATCATACCAGTCATCCAACAGACTCCCATTCAGAGCGACACACAGAAGCATCCAGGGTCAATGCCCTGCTCAAGGGCATGTTGACCGATCTACCACCAGGCCAAAAAACGTGAACCCGAACCCTCCTAGATCCCCCCACAGTTCCCCAATAGTTTCACCCTCAACCATTTGAGACCCCTCCCACAGTCCCCCCCCAGGGAGATAAATAAATAAACAATTAATTCCATTCCTCACCCCCCAATAAACCAACAACAAAGAGAATGAACTAAAGAGAAAAAAGGAAAGACAGAAGAAAACAGCAAAGAACAATGCAAAAAAATAATACATTTAAAACAAAGGACATCAACGACAACTGAAATCATAACAGCAATGCCAACTGTATATGTTTGTGTGCATGTCAGGCACTATTACATGTATGTGTGTGTTCTTGTATGTGTTTATTTGAATGAGAATGTGTGTATATGCATGTGTACAAACACCTGCACGGCATCAGCCTCAGGCAAACCGGCATTAGTTATAAAAACACTGCCACTTAGTGTCATTCAAATGTACTTTTTATTATGTTTTATTTAGACTTTAAAAAAAAACTTTTATCTTTGACCATCATTCTCTCTCACACACAGCAACTCCACTCCCACTTGTCTCCAATTCCACATACCAACCCTCAGCTTCCCTCAGCCCATCCCATCTATCTATGCTGGCCACCCACTTCGGGTTTCTACGCAACACATATCTTTCAACTATGCTGTGATGTTTAACATATTATTTCAATCTATCTAATCGAATAGAATCCACAGATTGCGAGTTGAAGATAAATACTTTTACTAAGAGTATTAGTATATTAGTAATTGACTGACCCGGTCTCTCCAGATCTCCTAACAGTACTATTTCTAGTGTCAATTTTAGATCTATGTTATGCATTTTCAGCCATTCCTGAACCTGAGACCAGAAACAGGCTACCTGAGGGCAATACCAAAATAAATGGTCTATTGATTCTGTATCCTCACAACAAAATCTGCAGATCTTCGATGATTTTATGCCCCAAATATTCAACATTTTGTTGGTGGCAAGAATTCTATATAATAACTTTAGCTGAAAAGCACGAAGTCTTGAATCTTGCATTGTTTTATATATCAACTCATACACCCTGTACCATGGAATCGGGACATCAAAAATCTCTTCCCAACTATTTTGCAATTCGTATGGCAAAGATACATTTTTTATTACTACATGCCTCACCATTAATTGAATTACTGCCAATACATATTAAGAAAGGGGATTGCATTCAGTTTTGATATGAACATTTCATGTAACATTTAGTAATCATTATGATTTATGCAACCAACAGATAATTTATTTGTGCAAGTTTATATTTTGGGTTGGGCATTGTATCTTATTCTTACTCCTTTAATCACTGGTATCAACATATTGATAATGAGACACTCCCCCACCACCATGCGCCTCACACGCACTACGGTGCTCTCCAGGTGGCTATGCAATCCTCCCGGCATGCATTGCAGTAGCTCTGACAGGGGGGAAGGACATCAGGGTCGTGATCATTAGGCACCAAACAGAAGAAAACTGACTTCAACAAGGCGGGACAATATGGACACGTCCCATAACAAAACGCTCATTGTTGGGTTTTTTCCATTTCTCAAATGAACAAATCCCAGAGGTGGACAGGTCTCTGATCGTGTGACATAATACCGTGCCGTAGTGTTGGGGGGTGTTACTTGAGCGTAGCTCCTGTACTGTAGCTCTGCATCACTCAGTAGCCCCACGTACAGCATCAGAGCCTGGTTCACATAGAGCTGCTGCTCCAGAGGGGGTTGGCCCCGTGGTTGGCCCCGTGGTTGGCCCACACGCACGCACACAGTCACACACACAGTCAACAACATTGTAATAAATACACATCATCACAACACTCACCTGTATCAGTAGTGGCCTCTCCCTGTCCTGAGCCAGGTAGCCTAGAAGAATCCTCCAAACACAAGTCTGGGAATGAAGTTGAAGACTTCAGCTATAACAGAGGCTTTCTCAATTCAAACAATGATAGACTGACTCCACTGATAGTACAGAATGAATGACTGACTGCCCAGTTCACCATCAGTTCACTGTTTCACCTCATACTTGTATTGGAGCAGCAGCAGTTTATGGGTGATCACAAACTGGGCCTTTTTGTTCTTCAAAACCAGGTTCGACCTCCGTCAGGCCCGGAGGAAAAAGAAGACTTACTTTACAAGAGAAAGAGATGGGACAAAGACAAACCGTTTTTGACACCTTTTGATAACTTCTAGCTATCTCCCCACCCCTTACCTGTTGACAGCCTGCACTGGCCCAGTGAGCACTATTTCCAGCCAGCACTTCCGGAACATTCTCCAGCAGCTTCCAGCACACCCTCTGCCACACCATGTTTGAGCGTGTGCAGGAGGAGAAGAAGAGGGGCCAGCACTTCAAACACTAAACCTGCAGAAAGAGACACACAATTATGTAACTCTTCAGATGATACAATGGAAAAGTGTTGCAGTTGACAATCATCAGTGCAGGAGGAACACATCATGTTGAATGCAGCCTAGCTTAGCACTGTGTCCCTGAACACAGGCCTTCCCCAATGCATGGGCCACAAAAGTCAGGGAGCAGTCATTTCCATCTGGCAACAACACAGTGTATTGACAGTGAATGACATACAGAACAACATAAATGTTTGATGTAAACAGTTCAAGTTAAAAACAGCCATAAATAGACCCATAATCAGAATGTAATATACTGCGTTAAATAATGACTATCTTCTGCATTATATCAATTAGACATACAGATGGATGGATATACAAACCGGAGCCTGACAGGTTCTCTCTAGAGCAGTTATAGGATGTTTATAAAACCCAATAAAAAGCTTAGTCCCCCCCGCCCATAATCAAACAAGCATAATGGCAAAGTTAAGAGCTTGTCAGTCAAATATACTATAACCGAATCTATTAATTTTTCCCTCATACAAACACGTATTGTCCTCGTATCGTACACATATCGTACAGGTTACATACACAGGTTGGAGTCCTTAAAACTAGTTTTTCAACCACTTTGTGCATAACACAAGTAATTATCATTTCACTTATAATTCACTGTATCACAATTCCAGTAGGTCAGGAGTTTATATACACTAAGTTGACTGTGCCTTTAAACAGCTTGTAAAATTCCAGAAAATTGTCATGGCTTTAGAAGCTTCCTTTGAGTCAATTGGAGGTATACCTGTCGATGTATTTCAAAGCCTACCTTCAAACTCAGTGCCTCTTTGCTTGACATCATGGGAAAATCAAAATAAATCAGTCAAGACCCCAGAAAAACTATTGTAGACCTCCACAAGTCTGGTTCATCCTTGGGAGCAATTTCCAAACGCCTGAAGGTACCACGTTCATCTGTCAAACAGTAGTACGCAAGTATAAACACCATGGGACCACTCAGCTGTCATACCGCTCAGGAAGGAGACGCGTTCTGTCTCCGAGAGATTAATGTACTTTGGTGCGAAAAGTGCAAATCAATCCCAGAACAACAGCAAAGGACCTTGCGAAGATGCTGGAGGAAACAGGTACAGTATCTATATCCACAGTAAAACGAGTCCTATTTCAACATAACCTGAAAGGCTGCACAGCAAGGAAGAAGCCACAGCTCCAAAACCGCCATAAAAAAGCCAGACTACGGTTTGCAACTGCACATGGGGACAAAGGTCGTACTTTTTGGAGAAATGTCCTCTCGTCTGATGAAACAAAAATATAACTGTTTGGCCATAATGATCATCGTTATGTTTGGAGGAAAAAGGGGGATGCTTGCAAGCTGAAGAACCCCATCCCAACCGTGAAGCACGGAGGTGGCAGCATCATGTTGTGGGGGTGCTTTGCTGCAGGAGGGACTGGTGCACTTCACAAAATAGATAGCATCATGAGGTAGGAAAATTATGTGAATATATTGAAGCCACATCTCAAGACATTAGTCAGGAAGTTAAAGCTTGGTCGCAAATGGGTCTTCCAAATGGATAATGACCCCAAGCATACTTTCAAAGTTGTGGCAAAATGGCTTAAGGACAACAAAGTCAAGGTATTGGAGTGGCCATCACAAAGCCCTGACTTCAATCACATAGAAAATGTGTGGGCAGAACTGAAAAAGCGTGTGCGAGCAAGGAGGCCTACAAACCTGACTCAGTTACACCAGCTCTGTCAGGAGGAATGGGCCAAAATTCATCCAACTTATTTTTACTAAGCTTGTGGAAGGCTACCTGAAAAATTGGACCCAAGTTAAACAATTTAAAGGCAATGCTACCAAATACGAATTGAGTGTATGTAAACTTCTGACCCACTGGGAATGTGATGAAATAAATAAAAGCTGAAATAAATCATTCTGTCTACTATTATTCTGACACTTCACATTCTTAAAATAAAGTGGTGATACTAACTGACCTAAGACAGGGAATTTACTAGGATTAAATGTCAGCAATTGTGAAAAACTGGTGTAAGGTGTATGTAAACTTCCGACTTCAACTGTATCTAGATACGTATCGGATTGTCCTGAAAGGGAAAGATATATGGTATATTGTGGTTTGGAATGAAAACTTTTCAAACTATTTTATGTTAACATCAGCTACATATTGTCCTACATGACTACAAAAAGTCTGTTTAACAGTTATGCCACTGGTATGAAAATCAGCAATATAGTGTAGTGCATCACAGCCTAACATAACTCTAGTAAGGAGAATGCACAGCTCTCTCATCTTGAACTGTATTTGCCAGTGAGTGTGCACAAACTATGAAATAACACATATGGAATCATCTCGTAACCAAAAAAATCTAAAGATATTGTATATTTGAGATTGTTGAAAGTAGCCACCCTTTGCCTTGATGACAGCTTTGCACACTCTTGGCATTCTCTCACACAGCTTCATGAGGAAGTCACCTGGAATGCATTTCAGTTAACAGGTGTGCCTTGTTAAAAATTCATTTGTGGAATTTCTTTCCTTCTTAATGCGTTTGAGCCAATCAGTTGTGTTATGACAAGGCAGGGGTGGTATACAGAAGATATCCTCTATTTGATAAAAGACCAAGTCCATTTTCCAATTTTTTTATTTTTAGTTCCAACCAAGTAGGTGAATGGATGATCTCCGCATGTGTGGGTCCCACCGTGATGCATGGAGGAGGAGGTGTGATGGTGCTTTACTGGTGATACTGTCTGTGATTTATTTAGAATTCAAGGCACACAGCCAGCATGGCTACCACAGCATTCTGAGGTGATACACCATCCCATCTAGTTTGTGCTTAGTGGGACTATCTTTTGTTTCAACAGGACAATGACCCAACACACCTCCAGGCTGTGTAAGGGCTATTTGACCAAGAAGGAGAGTGATGGAGTGCTACATCAGATGACCTGGCCTCCACAATCACCCGACCTCAACCCAATTGAGATGATTTGGGATGAGTTGGACCGCAGAGTGAAGGAAAAGCAGCCAACAAGTGCTCAGCATATGTGGGAACTGCTTCAAGACTGTTGGAAAAGAATTCCTCATGAAGCTGGTTGAGAGAACGCCAAAAGTGTGCAGAGCTGTCATCAAGGCATAGGGTGGCTACTTTGAAGAATCTAAAACATAAAATATATTTTGATTACTACGTGATTCCATATGTGTTATTTCATAGTTTTGATGTCTTCACTATTATTCTACAATGTAGAAAATATAAAACATTAAGAAAAACCCTTGAATGAGTAGGTGTGTCCAAACTTTTGACTGGTACTGTAAAAGTCAAGGGGTCTGAATACTTTCCGAATGCACTGTATATATACACACACGTCACATGCGACTCGTAATAAGGCTAAGCAATTAGCCTATTAAAATGTTTTTCTGACTTCATAAAGATGATTAAGATAGACCAATTTTTGCTAGTCAGAGAACTGTCTAAATCACAGGCAGATATGTAATTAACATTGTACAATGAATGTATTCACATACAAGGCATGAAGGTTAACTTAGAAGACATAGGCATCTCTTTGTTAATGCTATTAGGCCAGAGGCCTAGAAACATTGGAAATGAAAATTGATCATGCAACCTTCCTCCATGGACTGAATACAAGAGAGAGAGCAAAGGCATTTAATTCCATTTATAACATCTGAAGGTGTAACCTTTCAACCCAAAACCAACCACAATTGACCAATCAAACGATACCAAGCTTACAGTGTAACCAGCATCTAAAAGCTTGTGTGAGGGATGAGACCAAAATAAATTAGACAGAATTCCTGAGAAGACAATACAATCTCTCTGCATAGAGTAATTCAGAGTTCACCCTGTACAGATAGATACATGTAACCACAGAGGTCATACATAGCATCGGAGTTATCCTCAGTGAACAAGTTTCAGATAGATACCAAACATAGATCATATAGCATTGTTCTATCACAATAGTCAGTGCTCTGGATACTGTTACATAGACATACATTTTGGCCCTTCAGAGGGGGAAGGGCTGACTAGTCCTTGGGCATTGTCCAATTGGACCATTTTCCATGCAGCTCCAGGTGACAGAGAGCACATTCATTCAGGCCAAGCCTACACGTGTGTGAGACAGGGCTTCAGACAGACAATAACGTCATCAGTGGCATGTGTCAGCGGAGGGTCATTGATGCCAGACAGACAGTGAGGGCCAAGGCACCAATTAGCAGAGCAGACCTTTACAAAGTCAACACATTTTGACAAATGTAGACAGAGCCATGGTGACTATAGATGATGCATCTAAGACTATGCAAAAGTATATCCCCTGCTATGTCTGGCCTGGGGGTTCAGTTTCTCAGGACTGTTCTCAATATGTGTTATTTGATATTACAGGGATCTGTCATTGTGTTGTGATAAATATGATATTGATTCAATATTAGTCTGATTTCACACATGGGCCTTTGTTTATCACAATCAGATTGGACTGTAGGCTATTTACTAATGCAATCGAGATGATGGCTTTTCCCATTTTCACAAGCTACAACAACACTAAGGTAATTTCCCGTGAACAACAAAAGTGAATGTGACCAAATAATTCAAAGACAGATCTCCATTAGGCAAAGGAGAATTATTCTCATCCATTTTGACGAAGCTGGATTCACGAGCTCCATGCTGATGTTCTTTGATTGGGTGGTTGGGGTGGAAGGTGGACTGGAGAGAGAGAAAATGAGAGCTTGTTTCTTTGTGCAGAGTGGTGGTTGGGCAGTCAGTCTAGGCAAGCCAGTTAAATGCATACAGCAGG
Organism: Salvelinus alpinus; assembly: GCF_045679555.1. Lineage (NCBI taxonomy): Eukaryota > Metazoa > Chordata > Actinopteri > Salmoniformes > Salmonidae > Salvelinus > Salvelinus alpinus. The sequence goes on from NC_092100.1 coordinate 54,102,787, forward strand.
GTGGGCGCCCTGGGGGTGTCTTGGTAATTGCTGGCGAGTCATAAAGGGCAAATAGAATGTTTACACTACCCTGGGGTCACCAGCATCATGTGTGCGCACACACTAGCATCATGAGCACCACCCAGCTAACACATTTCTGTTAGTTCTTCTGAGAACCTTTTTAGCATGTTTTGGCATAAGATTTAGAAGAACATTCCCTTACTGTCAAACAAAACATACCCAGAACGTGGTTACCATGTTCTTAGAATATGCAATATTAATGTTCTAGACACGTTTCATGGGACGTTGCAAGAACATTCATGTGTCCAGTTTTCTGTGGGTTAGGAGAACATGCCATCAACATCCCACCAACATACGCTTTGCCTAGTTAAATAAAGGTTAAATAAAAAATTAAATAAAATACACAGAACATGGTTGCCATGTTCTCAGGTACGTTTCTTGAGAACATGAAATGTGTCTAGAGCATTAATATCTTATATTCTGAGAAAATGGCCACCATGTTCTGTATATGTTTGGTGTGACATTGATGGAACAATATTCTCCTAACCCACAGAAACTGGACACATTAATGTTCTTGCAACATTTATGAAACGTGTCAAGAACATTAATATATTATGTTCTGAGAACATGGCAACCATATTCTGTGTAAGTTCTATTTGACATTAAAAGGGATAGTCTCTTGGAAACATTCCCTGCACATCACGGGAACATTCCTATGAAAATGTTAGCTAATGACCCGAGACTATTAAGTGAATGTTCTCTAAAGTTGTGGGAACGTTTGTTGCCAGCTGGGCACTCTCCAAAAGCTCCTGAAGATTTGCAGTGGGGCCCACTGTTTTTGTTATCCCGCTTTAAAAGCTAATTAGCCTTTCACCGTATCCCCATTTAATGCCTTCAGTACATGCCCATGTTTATATAGCTTGTAGAGGCTATCATTGCCACTGAGTAGTCTAAGAGAGGGTGTCATGTTAAAGGGGAATTTCACCCTGGCTCTGCCACGCCATACAGTCATTACTATATTAACAACATTCAAGTTTTAGTATAAACATCACAATTATCTAAACCATAAGCTAGCACAAGCACATTTTTATTTCACTGCTAGAATCGGGAAGTTTCAACACCCTGTGTATTCGTCTGCTTATAGTGAACCACAAAGTCCGGCATTCATAGCGAATGACTGGCTGTGCTAATTACAAACAAGTGTGTAAATGAGTTATCCTTCACCAGATTCAACGCAAATCCATTTCGACGACAGCTGAGAAGTGATGCGACACCATAATGTTTTTCCCGCTTCACAACAAAACAGAAGATTCTCTATTATAGGGAACCAAACATTTTCTAGCTTGCTAGCCTAGCTGGGTAAGTTAGCTAGCTAACGTTACAGTCCTGCATTGAACTCTGACAGCCATCAGCTAAATCATATAGCTATCTTTTGATATACACACTGTCAATCAATTTCGCCTATGCTATGGTAGTCGATGCTAGACTGGTAGCTAGCTACCTTCAGCAGAGTAAACATGTTTGTTTGTTCGGTCTACCTTTAACTGACGTAAGCTAGCTAATGCTACCAAATAAAGAGTATCTCAATTTGGTGGCCATCTATTCCATCCTTGTCTGGAAAACACTGTTACTAAAAATAGAATTGTTGATATAGCTAACGCACTCTCTCTGTGTGTTGATAGCAATGATGAATGTGTATAAATCATGTATGATTGGTTCTCAGCCATTCTCAGCTAGCTAGCAATCTTGCTGCCAATTTAGTGATGCTAGTTAGCTAACAGCAAGCTGACAATATTGAAATGCTTAGCTAGTCAGTCTAAGAGAGATCAATACAATTAGTGGGGTGGTTAAAATGGTGTATTGTTGTGTATTTTGTTGTAGATGGTACAGAATCTGATTTCACCAACATGCGCTTCCAACTCCTAGCTCTGCACAAGGTTTAGGTCATTTGGCCCAAATATTTCAAGCCGACGGCTAAGGTAGCTCAATTTATAGTAAGCATGGTATAAATATGAAACCATGTTTGCATGGTTTCTGTTTGTGTTATGGGGTTACAGGTGGTTAGAGGTAGCCTGAGGACCATAGAGTACCTTCCAGACCATGTAATCAATCTGCCCCTCTTCTGTTTTTACTTTTGTAAAACTCAGGGTATATGGAGTCATTCCACAGTGCCCTGCTGAAAAATACCCCAATGCGGGGGCATTTTGGGTACACAAGCATGAGGTGGTGGACATGCGGTTATGGAGCACAACAAGGTTGTGGGACAGAAACCAGCAAGGGACACTGAAAGGTATAGAAACAAGACTACAACAGTAATGACACAACCACCTCAGTATTCTCTCTGCAAATTCTCAAAACACAATACAAAAATGTCTACAAAATTCTCCTGCAAAGGGCTACGGTTGACAATAATGATCTGTCAAAGTCAATGGGCTGGGGGAGGTTACAGACAGTACTTTTTTGTTGTGCAGGGTTGTGCTTAGTAAATTAATTGTTGTGTATGAGAACGATCGAGATGCCATTTCTCCTCAATCTCCCATACACAACAATTCATACTGTGTAAGAACTGCCTTCCTAAGACTTTCCACACATTCTATAGCTCTTCACTTACTGTAGTTGACTGATCTTTCCTCTCAAAAGCAGCTCCCAATGTCCCCTCATTTTCCCTAAACAATACGCTTGCCAGTCCCATTCGGTTGATACCTTTACCAACAAAAGCATGTTGCCCTACGTCACTTCCATCAAACAGATGATTCAGATCTCAAATCTAAAATACAGGAGAGTGTACACTATTTAATGCTAACTCAAGACAACTGGGTATTCAACAACAAATATGGTAAAAGTAACACACAAAAGAATAATTGTATGAACAGTGTGATACAGTTCAGTGTGTCTCAGGTGTAGAGACACACAAGTGCAGAGAACTGTAGTAACAGATGTGATTTACCCAAATATTTTTGCTAACATCTTGTCTATTTCAAGTCTTCTTCTCATTGATCGACACAGGTGGGTGTCCACCCCAAAGTGCTGCATGTCATGATGACAGACCTTTCTCAATCAATAAGTCAGAAGACTTGAAATAGACACGAGGGCATTGCCCTTGTTTTTGTATTACTTTCTGGAGCAAAAAAAGTTTTTCTTTTAAAAACAAAGCATTTTCTAAATTCAAACTGACCCCCTGCAACTGGAGACATTTTATGAGACTCCTGTTTCACCGAATTGAGGACGAAGACGGCATTGCTAAGGTTGGTAGAAAATTCTCTGTGCTGCAACAAACAGTACCTATCCTGTAACTCCTAGTAATGGATGCCAAAAATCTTTGGTTGAATCACATTATCTAGTGTAACAATCTGTCGCTAAGAGAACTGGTAATGAGCAGATGATGGGAGAGGTGGCCATGATGAAATTGCCTTACCAAATAAACATACAGTAAGTTCAGGGAATACTTGTAAAGCTGTGGGAGGAGTGTTGTCCTGATCAAACTGCCATTCAGCTCCTCATGAGTCATCTGCCTGAAATCCAGCAAAATGTCTAACACCTCGAGGGATTAGTTCACGGGATGCAGTTCTGCTACAATGACACACGCATGCAAAGGAATTCTGTATCTAGAATCCACTCCAGCAAGAAGTCCAGGCAGCACACGGTATTATACTCTATTGTACAGTTTGAACGACAGTTGAACCGTGCCAGCATAACATCAATATTAGTAGACTAGTTGAACATGCAAATATATGCACAGGCACAGATATTACATTTGCAACAGTATCTAGCCTAATAGAAATAAATATGGCATAACCCTTAACCTTTGCAGTTGATAGACCGTACACATGAGCCTAGGTAGGTAGGCAGACAGTATCTACCGACAGCCATGTCTGTCTATCAGGCATGCTTAGGCAAATATTTTGAGTCAAACCAGCTTCCTGTCTATTTCATCCAAGGTCATAATCATAACCAATTTCAACCCTCATCAATGATGTTACATTGCTAGCTAGTAAAATGATTTACAGTTGCTGATGTTACACGTTTGCTAACAAGTTACTAACGTGAGGCGTGGCGCATAAGAAGTTAGCAGGCGCGAGGCTAACTAGCTAGCCAACTCCAGTCATGTGCTAACGTTTGCTGGTAAACCTAGTTTAGTTGGCTGGTTGTAATGTTGTAGCTTGCTGTTCAGTAGCTAGCCAAATATATGACAAAAAGACAAGAGGTTTTACAATTAAGATACAAAAGTAATCCGATTGTAAAACTTATATTTTTAGTCATCGATATGGCTATCGGTAGTTGTTAAGCTGGCTAACTTAGCTAGCTACATAGCTAGCTATGTTAGCAAACAGAAAAATTACTTAATTTCCCCCACTGTAACACAGAAGTATGTTGGCCAGCAATACACAATAGTGTTTCAGTAGATAAACTAAAGTTAGCTAGCTAGCTAGGTGGCTTGCAGGAAAAATAACTTAGCTAGGTGCACTATTTCTCATCAGTCCTCTCGGTGCTGGCACCAGCTGTATCTGAGCTTCTAATTTTAGCAAAATCCAACTCTTTGTTTCGAATCCTCTTTGCTATATTCCAGTTGAAACATGTATGATTGAAAGTCATAATGTACAGTGCATTCTGAAAGTAATCAGAACCCTTCACTTTTTCCACATTTTGTTACGTTACAGCCTTATTCTAACATGGATTTTAAAAAAAATCTCAATCTGCACACAATACCCCATAATGACAAAGCAAAACAGGTTTAGAAATTTCTGCAAATGTATTAAAAACAGAAATACCTTATTTACATAAATATTCAGACCCTTTGCTATTAGACTCAAAATTGAGCTCAGGTGCATCCTGTTTCCATTGATCATCCTTGAGATGTTTCTACAACTTGATTGGAGTCCACCTGTGGTAAATTTAATTGAAAAGACATGATTTGGAAAGGCACACACCTGTCTCTATAAGGTCCCACAGTTGACAGTGCATGTTAGGGCAAAAACCAAGCCAAGAGGTCGAAGGAATTGTCCGTAGAGCTCCGAGACAGGATTGTGTCGAGGCACAGATCTGGGGAAGGGAACTAAAACATTTATGCAGCATTGAAGGTCCCCAAGAACACAGTGGCCTCCATTTTTAAATGGTAGAAGTTTGGAACCACCAAGAATCTTCCTAGAGCTGGCCACCCAGTCAAACTGAGCAATCGGGGGAGAAGGGCCTTGGTCAAGGAGGTGACCAAGAACCTGATGGTCACTCTGACAGAGCTCAAGAGTTCCTCTGTAGAGATGGGAGAACCTTCCAGAAGGACAACCATCACTGCAGCACTCCACCAAGCAAGAATCTATGGTAAAGTGGGCAGGCGGAAGCCATTCCTCAGGAAACTCCTGCTTGGAGTTTGCCAAAAGGCACCTAAAGGACTCTCAGACCATGAGAAACAATACACCGGAAGCTGTCATAGGGTATATCATTCAGCGTGTGAAGCCCTGACCTGCCTTCCTCGTGGGCAATTATGTGTGAAACACATCTCACTGTCCTAGAAATGCTTCAAACATGATGAAAACAAGCCCAGATTCTGCCAGGGTGAAATTCCCCTTTAAAGCAGTGGAGTCCATTTAGCTGGTATGTCTGTCAGACTCACCGATTTGACTCTTACAAGTCATAGAAAAAAATGCAAGACTCCCACTCACAATTAAAGCTGACAATTGTGTTATTCTTTGTAGATTAGTAGTGGAACGTTTTGGCCCTCAAGATCTTTATTAGAACCATCAGAATTATTGACTGAAAATCCTGAGCTATGGTTCTCATCTAGCATTCAACACATCTCAGCTGCATTCTAGTCATGGAATAACAATATGCTGTAAATGATGTATAAGACCAGGATCAACATCCTGGTCATACACTGAAGATGAGGATCCTGCTCATGAATTAACATTAGAATGACCGCAGGAAAACAAGCTCTTGTCATGGAGTCAGCTAATGGGGATCCTAATAAAAACATTTTTTGTCTACCTTATATATAACTGTTGATGTTGTTTGTCGTGTTCTTTCCCACCATGCCCTCCCACTGGGCACAGACATTAATTCAATGTCTATTCTACGTTGGTTCAACGTCATTTCATTGAACGTTGATTCAACCAGTGTGTGCCCAGTGGGCTGGGGCTGCTGACCCCTGATGACCCCCAGGCTCTGAGTTCAGTCTGTGGTGAACCGTGGGTCTCTGAAATGAGGGCACGCCTTCCTGCCCTCCCTTCCTGGCTGGCTGTGAACTACCCAGACACCCCTAGGGCATGTTGGAGACAAACTACCCGCCACAACAAAACCAAAATTGGGTTCACAGCTCTCAATGCAGAAACCACAAGCCCTAGCCTTGCCATCAGGGAGACTGTTGAGCCTTGTGGTTAACACAGTCATTTAATAGTGGTTTAACTTTTGTTTTGTTGAGTGTCCGTGTGAGTGATAATAGCAATAGGCCATATATAATGTAGAACACACATGCCTCTCTGACATGCAGAATAGGGGAACACATCAGCTCTCTTCTTTCCGGACCCTTCTCTCACTCCTGGGCCCCTGAGCTCCTGTCAGTTTCAGATTTATACCGCCTCCAGTAGATTCCAACTGACAAAACCAACGGCCGTTTTACCTGACATGTTAAATGCAAGGGGAGAAAGTCCTCTGGGGTTTGGCTATAACTCTGAAAACGTCTCTCCGCTCTTGATTGATGTTCTATGCAATATCACATGCAGGCAAATTATGTGAGGTTAGAGACTTTTAGAATTAAAAAGCAATTTGTATTTAATCAAAATGTAGGCAATGAATTGAATGTTTCTACATGAGCTTTGGACCTATTTGTAGTGTTAGAATGATCTTGTTTCCTGCACCAAGTTGCTGTTCTTGGCAGTAAACAACTTGCAGCGTCCAAACCAAAGTCTGTGGTTGTAATCTTTTTTCCCCCCCCACTCTCACTCCAAATTGGCTTTTGCGTCAGCTTAGTCTCAGCCTAAGCACACCCTCCAGAAACTCCACAGGTTTAAATGTTGTTTTGGATGAACAGAAGAGAAGACCCCTCTTTAAAATTTCAGCAACAGCTTTCTAACAGTCTTTAATTGTGGGCTGTCTGTATCCCAAATTGCACCCTATATTACCAATTTCAGGCACTACCTTTGGCCAGGGCCAATAGGGCCACTAGTAGGGAATAGGATGCAATTTGGTTACGCATGCCATGCTCCAGAGATCCCTGGTGGGATAGCAGCGCTGCTTCCCACCACAACAAAGTGAAGCACCATGGGAGGGTACCCCTTTGATTCCAGGCCAAGACTCTGGGAGCTTTACTGAGCTAGAGCCAGACATCCACTGGTAATGGAGCTGTGAATCATATCAAGATCCTGCGAGAGGGGAATGTAATGAAATGGATTTCAGACATTCCACATCTAGCTTTTCCAATGTTCTGTGGATGGGTAAGCACGACTGCTGAAGTCACAGAGATAGAGAAAGAGAGGGAGCGAGAGAGAGAACGAAAAACAGAGCTGTGTAGTATGTCTGCCATAGAGAGATATGGCTACAGCACAGTGTTACTGTAAGAACACATGAATAGCGGACTCCGGTAACCTGCAGATATAACAACTTAGAGTATATAAAATATTTCTCTCTTCATACTTTATGAATCAGACCTGTGAATCAGGCCATCTAGGAAATAATGTATGCCCGCCATGTAGAGACTTAGGCTAGTAGCTACAGTACACGGTGTTACTGTAAGGCTGCTAGACTCAAACAGTGGCCTCCAGTAATCCGCTGAGAGAACAGAAGTATTTATTTCACTTCTGCTGCGTGAGAATCATCGAGACCATCTAGAGAAAAAAAGTGCCAACGGGAGAGTTGTTTTGAAACCTGGCCCACGTCAGGGTTGCCTATGTGGCGCCTGAATCTCACCCCCCACCTGCCGTCAGTACAGGCGTGCAGCACATCTCTCTGGCGTGGAGGTGTATACTGTGATCCCTGCTCCCATAGGGGCGGCCCCAGGACCAGGAGCATGGTCGATACCGGCATGCATGTCCACATAGGGGCGGCCCCAGGCCCAGGAGCATGGTCGATACCGGCATGCATGTCCACATAGGGGTGTTCCTAGGCCATGTTAGACACCAACACAGATATCCATGCTCACAGTGAGAGCATAGAGGTAGGGAGAAGAGACTACCCTGTCTGCTGACAGTGATAATGTAAATGTCATCACTACACGCTAGTGGTGAATTACAAACAAATGACCACATTAATGAAGCAATAAGGCATGAGAACCCGGGGATTATAGTGCGATAACTCCCAATTAAGAGCTGTTCTTAGACCCGAGGCGAAGCAAAGGGCTGGGAAACAGCCCTTAGGAGGGAGTTATCACACGATAATTCCCAGATTCGAGGGCCTTATTGATTTTATGAAACGGTTGTATATAACATAACAAAAAAAATATGACATGTTTTCCTTCAAACATAATTTTAAATGAGTAAATTTGTTTTATTTCGTCCTTCCACCAGACGATATAGTACGGGCAAAAGCCAGTTGTTGGTTCTGAAGTTGCTAACCATACCGGCTGGTCGTAAATTCTATTCTCATGTTTTGACCTAGTCGTTCATTCCATTTATTCCACGTTGCTATGCTAAACAAATCATTGGCATGCAGCAGGCTAGCAGAGTTTTAATGATGACGAGAGACAAGAATTTCAATAAATAGGAAACAAGAACTTCAGCAAATAATGATTTAACAAAATGTATAAATAGGCAACAACCAGCTGATTGTCAAGTCAATATGATACAGTAGTTATGGAGGATAGCTAGGCTAACGTTACTGCTCCTTTGCTAGCTAGTTAGCCAATTTAAGCTAAGACACAATCACATCAAGCAGCTGAAATGACCGAAAACTATGTGCATTTTCGTTTGTTTTACCTTTGTTTCCATTGCCAATCCCTTGGATATAGCATTATAATGATCCTGATAAATGAATTTGCCTGGATCAGAGAACCTGTCAATCTCGTCACGTTCATATGTACTGACATGGTGGAGATTGCAACGACAACAAAAAATGCTACATGTTGCACAGGTCAGATAGACAGACAGCGAGGCTTATATTACCCCTGCTGTACCAAACCAAATGTTAGGCAAGAGGCATGGGGAAATAATGTCTAGACTTTTTTACAACAAGGGGAGATTAAGTTTATGAATGCCTGGCTGGGCTGCGGGACAGTGGATGCACATTGATACTTGAAATGTCATTATGGCATCAAGGCATTTCCGTTTACTATCGAGGATCAAAATGTACCGTTTTTATAAGCTTGATCTATGGATGTCCTCACTGTTCTGACGAGAAGACAATTACGGGGTTCTGAGATGTACTTCTTGTTTGTTTGTATATTTCATTTATTCTATTTGTTCACAAAGACAATTTCGTCACTATACAATCAACTTATTTGAGTGAGATAAGGGCAAACACCTACATTCACTTTACCGTCCTTTATTCTCTGGTTGCTTTCACATGCACGCAACATCACCTCAATTGACTGCAATGGCTGATGTCATCAATGCATGGCTGCAAGCTTTGCGGAACTCCTGGTCTCTCTAAGAATCAAGTTAGAATGGGACATTCAGTACTTTTACCTGGCATTCGTCTGACCTGAGCTGACTGTAGGTATGCTCTGGGACAAATGTACAGAGACAGGCAGTCCAGCGCATAGAAGTAGAACAACTGGATTGGACAATCCCATTCAAGTCGATGTTCTGTGACGATAGGCTTTATCCATTCTAATTCTATTTCTTTGTGACCATGATGGCAGAGTTAGTTTGCCCTGTGGTGTGGGACATTCAGCCAAGCCATCACTAGTTCCTGTAAGTGCTGTGATGGTGATGACACATGAGGCTGCAGTACATTCAGCTCAACCATCTGGAGAACTAACTGCAGGAACAAACACAGGCAGGATAGATGGACGGACGTGCAACGGCATGTCAACTGTTTCCATGAACAACAACTGTTTCCATGAACACCCAGTAAGTCCCTCAGATCATTGAATGTCACCGCCGGTATAGTGATGATCAACGGTTAAGAACATCTGAGGGATCATTCGTATGATACATGGGAAAAAGGGAGTAAGTCAAGACAAAGCAATGACGTGATAGATGCCAGACAAATTCCTTAATAAGACCAAGAAGCTGAAATGAAATGACTGTCCAGGTCTAAAAAAACACTAGCAATGAAGAAGCGAAATTCCATTGAACATTAAGTTTATTCTGTGTCTGGGAAACCAGCCCAAAGTCTGAACAGCATAGTTGAAATTGGGATTAGATCAATTAGACTGTAAATGTCCATTAACATGTGTAGAAAATCCCCTGTATCATTGCCTGTACAGCACCTTGCTGTGATCAGGAATGCTGGTTCACTTCCTTACCTTCTGTACTTACCTTTAATTAAAGGGCTGTGATATATCCTTGGCTCGTTTACAGCACTAACAGAAAGTGCCGCAGTGTTTTTCAAAACCTTGTTGGGACGGTTATCTAACTAACTTACAGTACTGTAGTAAAGTTTCACCAGTGTGTGTGTGTCAAAGATAAACTTACATTTTTATACTAAGTGAAGGAATAGGAAGCATGAGTTTAATACAGTTTCCCCCCTCTGTCTCTTTGCTCAGATCTGTGCCAAATCGCTTTACACTTCATATTGCATAGAGCGAGAAAGTGCATATTTTTTGGCAACGTGCTGCTGCTGTATAATTGAAAAATGCAGAGTATCGAATGAACGGCCGTGATCCAGGTGTGTATAAGCAAACACTTTTTTTCAGGAATGCTGTGGCTTGAGAAAACACAATTTTTTGTGCAGCTAGGTAGCTGTGAAGCGAAGGTGGGGGAATGAAAACAACTTGGTATGAATGCAGGGTCTCAGATAGAGAGAAGAGTCAGAAACCAGCCAACTCTGATTAGAGGCCTTCACGGGTCAAAAATGTTGTACCCATTCCGAAATTGACCTGGGCCTTTCTCATCCGGACCCGATATGCATAATTTTCTTTATACAGTACCAGTCAAAGTTTGGACACACCTACTCATTCAAGGGTTTTTCTTTATTTTTACTATTTTCTGCATTGTAGAATAATAGTGAAGACATCAAAACTATGAAATAACATTTCTGGAATTATGTAGTAACCAAAAAAGTGTTTAAAAAATATATTTTATATTTGAGATTCTTCAAAGTAGCTACCCTTTGAATTGATGACAGCTTTGTACACTCTTGGTATTCTCTCAACCAGTTTCATGAGGTACTCACCTGGAATGCATTTAAATTAAAAGATGTTCCTTGATAAAAGTTAATTTGTGGAATTTCTATCCTTAATGCGTTTGAGTCAATCAGTTGTGTTGTGACATGTAGGGGTGGTATACAGAAGATAGCCCTATTTGGTCAAACATTAAGTCCATATTACGGCAAGAACAGCTCAAATAAGCAAAGAGAAACGACATTAAGGTCAGTCAGTGGAAAATTTCAAGATTTTTGTACAGCAAAAACCATCAAACACTATGATGAAACTAGCTCTCATGAGGACCGCCGCAGGAAAGGAAAACCCAGAGTTACCTCTGCTACAGAGGATAAGTTAGTTACCAGCCTCAGAAATTGCAGCCCAAATAAATACTTCAGAGTTCAAGTAACAGACACATCTCAACATCAACTGTTCAGAGGAGACTGTGTGAATTAGGCCTTCAAGGTCGAATTGCTGCAAAGAAGTCACTAGAAAAGGACACCAATAAGAAGAAGAGACTTGCTTGGGCCAAGAAACACAAGCAATGGATGGACAATAGACTGGTGGAAATCTGTCCAAATGAGATTTTTGGTTGCAACCGCCGTGTCTTTGTGAGACGCTGTCACGCCCTGACCTGAGATATCTATGTTTTCTTTATATTTTGGTTAGGTCAGGGTGTGACTAGGGTGGGTACGTTCGTTTTTGTACTGTCTTGGGTTTTTGTCTGTATCGGGTGTTTGTAGGTCTAGGTGATTTGTATGTCTATGGTGGCCTGATATAGTTCCCAAGCAGAGGCAGCTGTTTATCGTTGTCTCTGATTGGGGATCATATTTAGGTAGCCATTTTCCCTTTGGTGTTCGTGGGTTCTTGTTCAGTTGCCTGTCTGCACTATCTATATAGCTTCACGGTTAGTTTTGTTAGTTTGTTCAGTGTTCATTCGTTAAAATAAATAAGAATGTACGCATACCACGCTGCACCTTGGTCTCCTCCTTACAACGGCCGTGACAGACGCAGAGTAGGTGAACCGATGATCTCTGCATGTGTGGTTCCCACTGTGAAGCATGGAGGAGGAGGTGTGATGTGTGGGGGTGCTTTGCTGGTTACACGGTCTGTGATTCATTTAGAATTCAAGGTGCACTTAACCAGCATGGCTACCACAGAATTCTGCAGCAATACGCCATCCCATCTGGTTTGCACTGATTGGCATTATCATTTGTTTTTTAACAGGACAATGACCCAACAGACCTCCAGGCTGTGTAGGGCTAGGGCTATTTGACCAAGAAGGAAAGTGATGGAGTGCTGCATCAGATGACATGGCCTCCACAATCACCTGACCTCAACCCAATTGAGATGGTTTGGGATGTTTTGGACCGCAGAGGGAAGGAAAAGCAGCCAACAAGTGCTCAGCATATGTGGGAACTCCTTCAAGACTGTTGGAAAAGCATTCCAGGTGAAGCTGGTTGAGAGAATGCCAAGAGTGTGCAAAGCTGTCATCAATTCAAATGGCTACTTTGAAGAATCAAAAATATGTTTAAACTTTTTGGTTACTACATAATTCCAGTTTCATAGTTTTGATGTCTATTAAAAATAAAGAACATCCCTTGAATGAGTAGGTGTGTCCAAACGTTTGACTGGTACTGTAGATATAGAGACCCATTCCGAACGGATCCGAGGACAACTAGACCTGTTCCGTATAGACCTGGTCGGATCCAGACCTGGTTCAATCCAAGTGGGGGAAGCAGCGGAAAAGTCAAATTATAAGCTATTTTATTAATCGTAACTGATAACGCGCGAGGGAGAGACGGTATAAAGTGGTGATACTCTAGCAGGGGCCATACTATGTGTGTAGGTATTACTGTGATTGTGTGTGAGTGACATGGGTGGAGGGAGAAGTTAAGCTAGCCAGGCTGATTGAGGATGCATGCGTTTTCTCGTCCTACATAGTTATAAACAACAACAACTTCATTCAGAATATTTTAAGTAGCAGGCTACTTGTAGGATCTTGGTAATTTTTGCCTATCCTTCAACTTTTAATTCCATCTTTTTAATTCCATCTTCCATTGATTAGACATCTCCTAACTTTTGCCACACATGGGGCTCTATGACTGTAGCCTATTGGTGCTTTGTTGACTTATGATTGGCCAACAACAAGCTTCAAATTGTATTGGTCACATACACATGGTTAGCAGATGTTATTGCGAGTGTAGTGAAATGGTTACGAATATTGAAGTTGCCGTACCAGGCGGTGATACTGCCCGACAGGATATTCTCAATTGTGCATCTGTAAAAGTTTGAGGGTTTTAGGTGACAAGCCACACTTCTTCAGCCTCCTGAGTGAGGTTTCTTCACCACACTGTCTGTGTGGGTGGACCATTTCAGTTTGTCCGCGATGTGTATGCTGAGGAACTTAACTTCCCACCTTCTCCACTGCTGTCCATTCGATGTGGATAGGGTGGTGCTCCCTCTGCTGTTTCCTGAAGTCCACAATCATATTCTGTTTTCCCTGTAGGCTGTCTCGTCGTTGTTGGTAATCAAGCCTACTACTGTTGTGTCGTCTGTAAACTTGATGATTGAGTTTGAGCCATGCATGGCCATGCAGTCATGGGTGAACAGGGAGTACAGGAGGGGACTGAGCACGCACCCTTGTGGGGCCCCAGTGTTGAGGATCAGCGAAGTGGAGGTGTTGTTTCCTACCTTCACCACCTGGGGGGGGCCCGTCAGGATGTCCAGGACCCAGTTGCACAGGGCGTGGGTTGAGACCCGGGGCCTCAAGCTTAATGATGAGCTTTGAGGGTACTACAGTGTTGAATGCTGAGCTATAGTCAATGAACAGCATTCTTACATAGGTATTCCTCTTGTCCAGATGGGATAGGGCAGTGTGCAGTGTGATGGCGATTGCATCGTCTGTGGACCTATTGGGGCAGTAAGCAAATTGAAGTGGGTCTAGGGTGACAGGTAAGGTGGAGGTGATATGATCCTTGACAAGTCTCTCAAAGCACTTTATGATGACAGATTGTCATTTAGTTCAGTTACCTTTGCATTCTTGGGTACAGGAACAATGGTGGCCATCTTCAAGCATGTGGGGACAGCAGACTGGGATAGGGAGAGATTGAATATGTCCGTAAACACACCAGTCAGCTGGTCTGCGCATGCTCTGAGGACGAGGCTAGGGATACCGTCTTGGCAGGCAGCCTTGCGAGGGTTAACACGTTTAAATGTCTTACGTCGGCCACGGAGAAGGAGAACCCACAGTCCTTGGTAGCGGGCCGCGACGGTGGCATTGTATTATCTTCAAAGCGGGTGTTTAGTTTGTCTGGAAGCAAGACGTCGGTGTCCGTGACGTGGCTGGTTTTCCCTTTGTAGTCCATGATTGTCTATAGACCCTGCCACATACGTCTCATGTCTGAGCCGTTGAATTGAGACTCCACTTTGTCTCTATACTGACATTTTGATTGTTTGATTTCCTTATGGAGGGAATAACTACACTGTTTGTATTTTGCCATATTCCCAGTCATCTTTCCATGGTTAAATGCAGTGGTTCGCGCTATCCATGGTTTCTGGTTAGGGTAGGTTTTAATAGTCACAGTGGGTACAACATCTCCTATACACTTCCTTATAAACTTACTCACCGAATCAGCGTATACGTCGCTATTATTCTCTGAGGTTACCCGGAACATATTCCAGTCTGCGTGATCCAAACAACCTTGAAGCGTGGAATCCGATTGGTCAGACCAGAGTTGAATAGTCCTTAGCACGGGTACTTCGAATTTTGAGTTTCTGCCTATAGGAAGGGAGGAGCAAAATTGAGTCGTGGTCAGATTTAGGGCGGGGGAGGGCCTTGTATGCATCGCTGAAGATAGAGTAGCAGTGATCAGTGATTTTCCAGCGCTACAGTCAATATGCTGATAGCCTTGTTTTCAAATTTGCTTTGTTAAAATCCCCAGCTACATTAAATGCAGTCTCAGGATATATGGTTTCCAGTTCGCATAAAGTCCAGTGAAGTTCCTTGAGGGCCGTTGTGGTATCGGCTTGAGTGGGGATATACACGGCTGTGACAATAACTGAAGAAAATTCTCTTGGGAGATGATACAGTCAGCATTTGATTGTGAGGAATTCTAGGTCAGGTGAACAAAAGGACTTGAGTTCCTGTATGTTGTTACAATTACACCATGAGTCATTAATCATGAAACATTTACCCCCGCCCTTCTTCTTCCCGGGGAGAGGTTTATTACTGTCAGCGCGATGCACAAAGAATCCAGGTGGCTGTACCAACTCTGACAACATATGATTCCGTGAAACAGTATGTTACAATCCCTGATGTCTCTCTGGAATGCAACCTTTGCCCTGATTTCGTCGACCTTGTTATCTAGAGACTGGACATTAGCGAGTAATATACTCGGAAGCGGTGGGTGGTATGCCCACCTCCGAAGTCTGACCAGAAGACCGTTCCGTCTTCCTCTTCTCCGGTGGCATTGATTTGGGTCAGCCTCAGGAATCAGTTCAAATGCCCTGTGTGGTTCAGACAAATGATCGGCTTTAGGAAAGTTGTATTCCTGGTCGTAGTGCTGGTAAGTTGATGTCGCTCTGATATCCAAAAGTTCTTCCCGGCTGTATGTAAGAAATAATACATAAAAAAACAAAATACTACAAAGTTTCCTAAGGACTAGAAGCGATGCAGCCCTCTCTGTCGGGGTCACCTTGGCACGCGCTATTCTCGTGAAACGCAAGAGCAGCAGTATAAATGATTAAAACAAATGATCTCGCTCTCTCTACTGCAGCAGTCGTGTACGGGTCCTTCCGTACATGTCAGTTTAAATTACACATAGCCGAGACCTGTGACAATCATATCAGATCCGACCCAGACCCATGACATTATTTATGGGACTCGGGTATTCGGATCAGTGAGTTGGAACCGTGAAGACCTCTAGCTCTGATCCACAGTAAAATGTGGGCTCTATGGAGACCATGCCACTAGTTCCCTTTTCACACTATTCAGCAGAGACAAGATGCACTGGCCTGGCCTGGTTACCTATCCACCATAGTTGCTAGAATGGTGCTGGAAAGGACAATGTGAACTGGCTCAGGTTTTCACATTGTCCTTTCCAGCACCATCCAGCAACTGTGGTGATGGGTAACCAGGCCAGCACAGAGCATCTTGTCTCTGGCGGCAGGTAGTCTAGAGATAAGAGTGTTGGACCAGTAACCAAAAGACTGGTGGTTCGACTCCCCGAGCCGGTAAAGTGGAATAATCTGCTGTTCTGCCCTCTGCCCTTGAGCAAGACAGTTAAACCCCAACAACTGCTCCCTGGACGTTGACTAAGGCAGCCGCCTGCATCTCTCTGATTCAGAGGGGTTGGGTTAAATGCGGAAGACACATTTCGGTTGAATGCATTCAGTAGTACAACTGACTAGGTATTTCCCTTCCCAAGTACAGTATCTACATACATATACTAGTTGTATATACAAGTTCCAGTGCTCCCATCCCCCCATCTCACTCTCCTCCAGCCCCTCTCTGTCTCACTCCCCCTGTCTAAGGTAGAGGACAGAAGAGGAGGAAGAGGAACCCAAAGCAGACAGACACTACTGTTAAAACTCAAAGTGAGTCAACATGTGGTCTGAAAGTAAGTTCCAAGGCCTTCTGTGTCTCCCAAACCAGCCATTCTTTGAATGAGACCGACCACTGGTCTCACCGGACCTGGACTGGGACAGGCTGTCTCTGTGTGACAAAACCAGTCTGGCTGTCGGGAATAAGCTACAGCCTGTGGTGTGTGTGTGTGGCGTACAGTGGTCAGGACTAGAAAGCCATAAACCATCCTCTTTATACAACAGCGATTCTCCCTCTAACTCATGTACCACACATCCTCTCGACGTCTCCATACATTACTTACACATACACTCTGCTCTGGAAGAGAGGCCTCACTTAAGCAAAATGACTTTAAAACTCTTACATCCTGCATGTAGGTCAACAGGCAGGAACATACAGTACAGTACACTATGTTTGCACTGCTTTTATGCTGCCATTTTCTGCCATGTTAGCTGGTAGGAAATCATGATTTAGCTAGATCCACATTTTCACATACACGTCTTTCATATTTTGAAATAGAGATTTTCACGTTTCCCTACAGTGTTGATTTGAAATGTCATTACAATCTGAAGTATTTATTTCTGGGCCACATATCAGTTGGTTATCCTGTGTGGTTACTTTACTTGTTCACACACAGAGGGGGTTTTAACAGTCGTAAATGTAAGCAGACTCCCCCTTCTCAATTCCTTTGCAGTTCATTGCACTTTTTTAGCAACTACAGATTTTTTATTTTATTTTTTTTATTTCACCTTTATTTAACCAGGTAGGCTAGTTGAGAACAAGTTCTCATTTGCAACTGCGACCTGGCCAAGATAAAGCATAACAGTGTGAACAGACAACACAGAGTTACACATGGAGTAAACAATAAACAAGTCAATAACATGGTAGAAAAGAAAAAAACAGAGAATCTATATACAATGTGTGCAAAAGGCATGAGGTAGGCAATAAATCGAATAATTACAATTTAGCAGATTAACACTGGAGTGATAAATCATCAGATGATCATGTGCAAGAAGAGATACTGGTGTGCAAAAGAGCAGAAAAGTAAATAAATAAAAGCAGTATGGGGGGTGAGGTAGGTAAATTGGGTGGGTAGTTTACAGATGGACTATGTACAGCTGCAGCGATCGGTTAGCTGCTCGGATAGCAGATTTTTAAAGTTGTTGAGGGAGATAAAAGTCTCCAACTTCAGAGATTTTTGCAATTCGTTCCAGTCGCAGGCAGCAGAGAACTGGAAGGAAAGGCGTCCAAATGAGGTTTTGGCTTTAGGGATGATCAGTGAGATACACCTGCTGGAGCGCGTGCTGCGGGTGGGTGTAGCCATCGTGACCAGTGAACTGAGATAAGGCGGCACTTTACCTAGCATAGCCTTGTAGATGACCTGGAGCCAGTGGGTCTGACGACGAACATGTAGCGAGGGCCAGCCGACTAGGGCATACAGGTCGCAGTGGTGGGTCGTATAAGGTGCTTTAGTAACAAAACGAATGGCACTGTGATAAACTGCATCCAGTTTGCTGAGTAGAGTATTGGAAGCTATTTTGTAGATGACATCGCCGAAGTCGAGGATCGGTAGGATAGTCAGTTTTACTAGGGTAAGTTTGGCGGCGTGAGTGAAGGAGGCTTTGTTGCGGAATAGAAAGCCGATTCTTGATTTGATTTTGGATTGGAGATGTTTGATATGAGTCTGGAAGGAGAGTTTGCAGTCTAGCCAGACACCTAGGTACTTATAGATGTCCACATATTCTAGGTCGGAACCGTCCAGGGTGGTGATGCTAGTCGGGCGTGCGGGTGCAGGCAGCGAACGGTTGAAAAGCATGCATTTGGTTTTACTAGCGTTTAAGAGCAGTTGGAGGCCACGGAAGGAGTGTTGTATGGCATTGAAGCTCGTTTGGAGGTTAGATAGCACAGTGTCCAAGGAAGGGCCGGAAGTATATAGAATGGTGTCGTCTGCGTAGAGGTGGATCAGGGAATCGCCCGCAGCAAGAGCAACATCATTGATGTATACAGAGAAAAGAGTCGGCCCGAGAATTGAACCCTGTGGTACCCCCATAGAGACTGCCAGAGGACCGGACAACATGCCCTCCGATTTGACACACTGAACTCTGTCTGCAAAGTAGTTGGTGAACCAGGCAAGGCAGTCATTAGAAAAACCGAGGCTACTGAGTCTGCCGATAAGAATATGGTGATTGACAGAGTCGAAAGCCTTGGCCAGGTCGATGAAGACGGCTGCACAGTAATGTCTTTTATCGATGGCGGTTATGATATCGTTTAGTACCTTGAGCGTGGCTGAGGTGCACCCGTGACCGGCTCGGAAACCGGATTGCACAGCGGAGAAGGTACGGTGGGATTCGAGATGGTCAGTGATCTGTTTGTTGACTTGGCTTTCGAAGACCTTAGATAGGCAGGGCAGGATGGATATAGGTCTGTAACAGTTTGGGTCCAGGGTGTCTCCCCCTTTGAAGAGGGGGATGACCGCGGCAGCTTTCCAATCCTTGGGGATCTCAGATGATACGAAGGCGAGGTTGAACAGGCTGGTAATAGGGGGTGCGACAATGGCGGCGGACAGTTTCAGAAATAGGGGGTCCAGATTGTCAAGCCCAGCTGATTTGTATGGGTCCAGGTTTTCCAGCTCTTTCAGAACATCTGCTATCTGGATTTGGGTAAAGGAGAAGCTGGGGAGGCTTGGGCGAGTAGCAGCGGGGGGGGCGGGGCTGTTGGCCAAGGTTGGAGTCGCCAGGAGGAAGGCATGGCCAGCCATTGCGAAATGCTTGTTGAAGTCTTCGATTATCACGGATTTATCGGTGGTGACCGTGTTACCTAGCCTCAGTGCAGTGGGCAGCTGGGAGGAGGTGCTCTTGTTCTCCATGGACTTTACAGTATCCCAGAACTTTTTGGAGTTAGAGCTACAGGATGCAAATTTCTGCTTGAAAAAGCTGGCCTTTGCTTTCCTGACTGACTGCGTGTATTGGTTCCTGACTTCCCTGAACAGTTGCATATCGCGGGGGCTCTTCGATGCTATTGCAGTTCGCCACAGGATGTTTTTGTGCTGGTCGAGGGCAGTCAGGTCTGGAGTGAACCAAGGGCTATATCTGTTCTTGGTTCTGCATTTTTTGAACGGAGCATGCTTGTCTAATATGGTGAGGAAGTAACTTATAAAGAATGACCAGGCATCCTCAACTGACGGGATGAGGTCAATATCCTTCCAGGGTACCCGGGCCAGGTCGATTAGAAAGGCCTGCTCGCAGAAGTGTTTTAGGGAGCGTTTGACAGTGATGAGGGGTGGTCGTTTGACCGCGGACCCGTGGCGGATACAGGCAATGAGGCAGTGATCGCTGAGATCTTGATTGAAGACAGCAGAGGTGTATTTGGAGGGCAGGTTGGTCAGGATAATGTCTATTAGGGTGCCCATGTTTACGGATTTAGGGTTGTACCTGGTGGGTTCCTTGATGATTTGTGTGAGATTGAGGGCATCCAGCTTGGATTGTAGGACTGCCGGGGTGTTAAGCATATCCCAGTTTAGGTCACCTAACAGAACAAACTCTGAAGCTAGATGGGGAGCGATCAATTCACAGATGGTGTCCAGGGCACAGCTGGGAGCTGAGGGGGGTCGGTAGCAGGCGGCAACAGTGAGAGACTTATTTCTGGAGAGATTAATTTTTAAAATTAGAAGTTCGAGATTAAACATCATGAAGTCTTAAAGGAGTATATGCCATCTTTCATGAATTATTTCTCAATTATACTTTTAAAGTACAAATGTCAAATATATAAATCCTCATCGACGAACTCATCTCTGGATAGGGTCAACAGCTTCAAGTTTGTCTGCGTGCACATCACCGAGGACCTGAAATAAGACTAGTTTCAGGAAACTAGGCGTATGTCGCGGGTGACTACTTCATTTTTAATCAAAATTCATTTTTCCGGCAGAAATGCCTTCTGGAATATGTGAGCTTTCATGTGCCTTAATAATAAACTTGCATGACATCTGTAAATATGAATACATTTGTTAAATTACGAGCCTAGTTGGTTTAGCATCAGAAAAAAACAGCAATGTTCCCACTAGCCATGATTGGCTGAGATAATTAGTGGGCTGGACATGCCGAGAGATGAGTTCGGATTGGTCTGCTATATAGCACGCTTCTGTCTATTTGAGCTGGTCAGTATGTGTTGGTAATTCTGTCTAACGCGGCTTTTTAAAAATATATATAGTGTAGTAGAACTACATAAGTGTTGCTCTCCACTTTCTGGAGGACGATGAAGAGATGAAGAAAACACCTGTCTCTGGATTACATCTTCAAACTAAGGGCAACCATGGCATCCGTGACAGGGAGAAGCTTCCATTCATGATGTACACGGGTAAGATAGTCTAGCTAGCTACGTTTTCAGACATTACACGTTTCTAATTTTGACAGAAAGTATTTTTCATTTTAAGTTAAAGAATAGCTAATGTTAGCCTGCTGGCTTGCTAGCTAACATTACATGTATGATCTTATTATTCGTATCTCAGAGCCATTTGCTTTGATAGCTAGCTAACATTAGGTTATAACTAACATTGAACCTGCTTGGTTCGCTACCTGCAAATTCATGCAGGGTAGTAACATTATGAGTTGGGATTATGGTTAATTGTTTAGCTAGCTAACTGTCTTAACAAAAGATTCCACTATGCAAGTATCCATTTCAATAGAATGTCACAACTGTTGATAGACGTAGCTGGTAAATTCACTCTGGCTACCTTTAAAGCACTGGTAAGATAGTCTAGCTAGCAACATTTTCAGATATTACACGTTTCTTCTCCTGATTTCAGAGCACTCATGTGAGTGTGCCAGAGCGCCGAATAACTGACACATTTACGAACTCTTAGCACCCGTTGAATATGGCCAGTGTCAGTAAACGTTGGCAAAAAAGCGTAAATTGTTGCCAGCGTCACAGTTGCAGTCATCAACGCTCTGGATAACATAAAAACAGCCTAACCAGCTCTGTTGGGCGGTTAAAAATGGTCAGTAAGCCGTTCTCTCATTTGTGTCTGGAAGTAGCTAGCAAGCTAGCCAATGTTAGCCAGTTAGGTTGGGTGCTTGACTGCTGTTGTTAGGAAAGAACGCGAGGATCAACCCTTAAAGAGATGGGTGGGGATAAAGCTTAAGAGGGTGTGAACGATGCTGAATGGGTGTAGACAAAGAAGAGCTCTCTAGTAGGTACCAAAACATTCAAAAGCCATTTTCTCAAAAGTGAGGTTACAAGTTTATCAACTTTCAAAGCAGAATTACTTTCCCATTGTTCCTCAAATGCAGTGTATGATATACCATTTTGTAGCTCTGTGTCTCTGGTTTTATCAAATGTAAAAAAAACACCATTTCAAATTTTACTACATAAGACCGAATCAAGGCGGTCAGTCACAAATGGTCTCGGCACACCGACATCATGGTGAAAAAAGCGCAACAGCATCTCTACAACCTCAGGCAGCTGAAAAAATGTGGCATGGCCCCAATGACCCTCAAGAACTTCTACAGATACATCGAGAGAATTCTGTTGGGCTGCATCACTGCCAAAAGGTTGTGCAGACAGCCCAACGGCTCACCGGGGCCAAACTGCCTTCCCTCCAGGACATCTACAGCACCCGGTGTCAAAGGAAGGCCAAGAAGATCATCAAGGACCTCAGTCACCCAAGCCCCGGACTGTTCACTCGGCTACTGTCCGACAGACGGAGACAGTA
This sequence comes from Salvelinus alpinus, assembly GCF_045679555.1. NCBI lineage: Eukaryota > Metazoa > Chordata > Actinopteri > Salmoniformes > Salmonidae > Salvelinus > Salvelinus alpinus. The sequence continues at coordinate 54,125,308 of NC_092100.1, forward strand.
CAGGTGCATCAAAGCCAAGAACGAGAGGTGCACCAAAGCCAAGAATATACTATATAAATATAGTATATATTTCCGGACAGACAGTTCAAAACCTTGTTTCTTATGGTTGATTTATTATTGTATTTTTGCCATTTATGAATGTGTTATTCAATGCCTTTCTCTAGGCTGTAGTTGTAAAGGCCAAATTCTTTATTTTATAAGATTCTTTTTAATTTATTTTATACAGTGCATTCGGAAAGTATTCAGACCCCTTCACTTTTTCCACGTTTTGTTACGTTACAGCCGTATTCTAAAATTGATAAACAAAAAAACATATTTAATCCATTTACACACAATAACCCATAATGACAAAGGGAAAACAGGTTTTCAGACATTTAAAAAACAGAAATACCTTATTTACAGAAGTGACCCTTTGATATGAGACTCGAAATTGAATTCAGGTGCATCCTGTTTCCATTGATCATCCTTGATGTTTCTACAACTTCATTGGAGTCCACCTGTGGTAAATTAAAATGATTGGACATGATTTGGAAAGGCACACACCTGTCGAAATAAGGTCCCACAGTTGACAGTGCATGTCAGAGCAAAAACCAAGCCAGGAATTGTCCGTAGAGCTCCAGGACAGGATTGTCTCGAGGCCCAGATCTGGGGAAGCATTGAAAGTCCCCAAGAACCCTCCATCATTCTTAAATGGAAGAAGTTTGGAACCACCAAGATTCTTCCTAGAGCTGGCCAGCCGGCCAAACTGAGCAATCAGGGGAGAAGGGCCTTGGTCAGGGAGGTGACCAAGAACCCGATGATCACTCAGAAAGAGCTCAAGAGTTTCTCTGAGGAGATGGGAGAACCTTCCAGAAGAGCAACCATCTCTGCAGCAGTCCACCACCAGGCCTTTATGGTAGAGTGGCCAGATGGAAGCCACTCCTCAGTAAAAGGCACATGACAGTCCGCTTGGAGTTTGCCAAAAGACACCAACAAGATTCTCTGGTCTAATGAAACCAAGATTTAAATCTTTGGCCTGAATGCCAAGCGTCACGTCTGGAGGAAACCTGGCACGTCTGGAGCAAAGTACAGCGAGATCCTTGATGAAAACCTGCTCAAGAGCGCTCAGGACCTCACTAGGGTGAAGGTTCACCTTCCAACAGGACAACGACCCTAAGCACACAGCAAGACAACGTGTGGCTTCGGGATAAGTCTCTGAATGTCCTTGAGGGGCCCAGACAGAGCCCGGACTTGAACCCAATCGAACATCTTTGGAGACCTGAAAACAGCTGTTCAGCGATGCTCCCCATCCAACCTGACAGAGCTTGAGGATTTGCAGAGAAGAATGGGAGAAACTCCCCAAATACAGGTGTGCCGTAGCGTCATACCCAAGATGACCCGAGGCTGTAATCGCTACCAAAGATGCTTCAACAAAGTGCTGAGTAAAGGGTCTAAATCAGGGGTGTCAAAGTCAAATGGACGGAGGGCCAAATAAAAAATTTAGCTACAAGCCGAGGGCCGGACTGTTCGAATGTTCATTGAAAAATTTTTAAATGACGCATATAGTCTAGTGAACCTAATTGAACCTACTGAAAACCTAACAAATATATTCCAATATGATCAGATAAATAAAGCAATATTTTCTTATGGCTCTGTCAGTAATCTTTAATTTTCAACAGACACAAAAGACAAATTTCCTTTATATAAAAATCCCCATAACATGAACATTAAATGAAAGAAACCGGTATTCAAGGCACCATCAGTAGCCTATATTTTCTATTTTAGCAAAAGTGGGCTAAATTTACTTCAAAGAAAAAAACAATAATAGCAATTTTCTATCATCCACTCAACTGAAATATTTTTAAAATATAATTGGATTGAAATACAATAAAATAAAGTGCAAAAATCTATTAATCAAAAACAACACTTTGTTTAAGGAGAAGTAACATGCAGTGAAAACAAATATTAAACTTTAACTTTTAAACTTGAACTGAGTAAAAACTCTAAATATGTGATTGCACAGTAATGTTCACTTGTTTGAGGTTGAGGGTGATACTTGGTGGTGTCCCATCTTTTCCACAAGTTCATCAATGTTCGGGGTAAGGCTCTGAGCTGAGGAAATCCTCAGAATTGAGTGGAGGTGTTCAGCAGTAAGTCGACTTCTGTGTGATGTTTTGTTCAGGTTCATCAAAGAAAACAGTTGTTCACACAGGTATGTGCTGCCAAACATAGACAACGTTTGAGCAGCCTGGATGCGCAGCTGGGGCATTGTGTCGGGGAGGAAACGGGCGAACTCCGCAGCACCCACTGCCGCATATTTTGCCCTCAGTGCATCATTGCATTGGAGGTCAATCAACTCCATTTGGAGGTTTGGTGGTGAGCTTTCCACGTCAACAGCAAATGGGTTACCGAGCAGTTCCAACCTGCTTTTTTGTGCTTCAAAGTCAGCAAATCGGCGTCGAAAGTCAGCGGCAAGCATACCTATTTTATCAGCCAACTGTGCGCTCGGGAACGCACTGGTAGAGAGCTTCTCTTTCATGGTCTGGCAGCTGGGAAAGTGGCTCAAATTTTCTTTCCGCATCTGCGTCTCCCACAGAGTCAGTTTGGTTTTAAATGCCTTCACTGTACTGTACATATCAGAGATGACATGATCCCGACCCTGCAGCTGCAAGTTCATTGCATTCAGATGACTCGTAATGTCACACAGAAAAGCCATTTCACACAGAAACATTTCGTCTCGGAGTTGTGTTGTGTCTTTCCCTTTGCTGTCCAAGAACAGACAAATCTCCTCACGAAGCTCGAAACATCTTTGAAGCACCTTTCCCTGGCTTAGCCATCGCACCTCTGTGTGATAAGGCAAATCACCATGCTCCGTTTCTAACTCCGTCAGAAATGCCTTGAACTGGCGGTGATTCAAACCTTTGGCTCTGATAAAGTTAACTGTGCGCGTGATGATGCTCATTACATGCTCCATTTTCAAGGCTTTACCGCACAACGCTTCCTGGTGTATGATACAATGATAAGCTGTCAGCTCACCTGTCGCGTTTTCCTCTTGCATCTTTTCCCGTATCTTCGCCACCAGTCCGCTCCTGTGTCCACACATCGCAGGTGCTCCGTCGGTTGTCAAACCCACGAGTTTTTCCCAAGGCAGCTCCATCTCATTTACACATCTTGACACCTCTTCATACAAATCATGCCCCGTAGTTGTGCCATGCATAGGACGTAAAGCCAAAAACTCCTCTGTCACGCTTAGGCTGGAGTCCACTCCGCGGATGAAAATTGACAACTGGGCAATGTCAGAAATGTCGGTGCTCTCATCCACAGCCAAGGAATATGCAATGAAATCTTTTCCCTTTTTCACAAGCTGCTCTTTTAGATTGATGGACAACTGGTCTACTCTCTCGGCAATGGTGTTTCTGCTCAGACTCACATTTAAAAAGAGTTGCCTTTTTTCTGGGCAAACTTCGTCACAAACTTTAATCATGCAGTTTTTGATGAAATCCCCCTCCGTAAATGGCCGGGCTGATTTAGCGATCTCTTCTGCCAAAATAAAACTGGCCTTGACAGCAGCCTGGCCTTGTGATTTGGCTTTTTTGAACAGAGCCTGTCGAGATTTGAGGCCTCGTTTTAATTCCTCTGCCTTTTGTAGCCTTTGTTCCATGTCCATATTCTTGTTTTTGTCCGCGTGTTTCGTTTCATAATGTCGTCTCAGATTATACTCTTTCAGTACCGCCACACTTTCTCCACACAGAAGACACACAGGTTTTCCAGCTACCTCCGTGAACATATACTCCGACTCCCACCTTGTTTGAAACCCCCGGTTCTCAGTGTCCACCTTCCGTTTTGCCATTTTTGATGGGTATCTGAAAGTTAATTTTACTGTGATGCTGACGACTGCTGTGCCAATAAATATTGAAATGAAGCAGCCTACTGCTCGGTGCGTCACCGTTGCATTGTGGGAAATGTAGTATTGGTGCGTGTAAAAGATCTGCGGGCTGCCGGCTTGCTGCGGTCTGCGGGCCGGTTCTAATAATAAATCAAGATCATCCCAGGGGCCGTAAAAAACCTTCTCGCGGGCCGGATGTGGCCCGCGGGCCTTGACTCTGACATATGTGGTCTAAATAGTTATGTACATGTGATATTTACTTTTTTTATTTTTAATACATTTGTAAACATTTCTAACAAACCAGTTTTTACTTTGTCATTATGGGGTATTGTGTGTAGATTGTTGAGAAAAAAACAAAACGATTTCATCCATTTTATAATAAAATGTGTAAAAAGTCAAGGGGTCTGAATACCCCACCTCCACGGCTTAAATTTGGAGGTGTTAACAAACAACTTCCTTTCCAGACCAGTGTGGTCATAGCTCTCCCTGCACTGTGAGTCACGTGGGTCATGTCAGCCAGGCTAGTTAATCACAGTAAATAGAATAAAATTAATGTCTAATGTTTTTGTAAAAAATGTAACCCACCATGCATGGAATATCTAGCATTCGCAGATGGGGCCTAGATCGTCAGAGACTATTCTGGCTGGTCCAATGAGCCCTCTGTATCGCGGTCTCCTTCATGCAGTCTGCAACCTGGTCTCCCAGCCAGATGTTCAGCCACTTGGTTGTCTGGGCTGCCCTCACACATTTGACTGTGTTTGGAGCATAAAGTATTAAATTAATTATAAATTCCTTTCAACAATCAGTTTTCAAAATACACAACAAAATCTTTCAACATGTACCTGGCAAAACCTGGCTACTGCTCAAGCTTGGTAAGTCGCTTGGTGTGTCCACAGTCCTATGTATTCATGTATGTGTCCAGAGGACCTACCCTCGTGTATAAAACCGTTGGCGCTTACAGAATACTCACTTCGTGTAAGGCTTTTATGTTCTTCATAACTTCAGGCTATAGTAGAGTCTTCCAAAAGCAAGAGAGTTTCCTGGTACATCTCTTCAGTTGCAAAAGAGAGGGTAAAAGGGAAAGGGTGTAAATAATCAGTTGCACAACTGAATGCATTAAACCAATATGCGTCTTCCACATTTAACCCAAGCCTTCTGAATCAGAGGTGCGGAGGGCTGCCTTAATTGACATCCACGTCTTCGGCACCCAGGGAGCAGTTGTTGGAGGTTAACTGCCTTCCTCAAGGGCAGAAGGGCAGATTTTCCACCTTGCTGGCTCTGGGATTCGAACCAGCGACTTATCAGTTACTGGCCCAACGCCCTTAACCACTTTTAAGGGACAGTTTCACCCATATTTAGAAATTAAATACGTTGAGGGGAAGGTTGACAAGCCAGGTCAAATGTTTGAACAAAGGCAAGGGAGTGAAGAAGGAGCTAAATGAATAGGTGCGGCAGTAGCTTAAAGGTTAGAAAGGCAGACCGATATTCAAACGCCCAAGCTGCTGCGGGGAAATCTGCAGGGAGTGATCCGTCAGTCAGAGGGTTACCAGCTACACTATATCTGTATACTACCTACTGCTGTGGTGCCCTTGAACAAGGCACTTTAATCTAAGTGCCCATGAGCTGCTCCCAGCCTGTGATGTGTGTCACTGACAGAATATCTGTGCAAATTACCAATATAGCAAGTACGGTAAAAGGAATGCCAGATTATCTACGGCAGCTGTGCATGTAATGTATCCAGTCCCAACGTGGCTGCATGGTTCGAAGAGGCTCTGGTGAAGTTAAGTCTTTCAACTTCCTATTAAGGTTGTACTATTGGTTATCAATGCTGTTTTACAATGAAAATCAATGTTTTCTCCCCCCAAAGCTCTGTCCCCACTCTCAAAAAGGAATTTCTCAGTTTTACTTACCCTCAAACTTTAGAATCAAAGAGGCCAGGTTCCACTCATTCAGCGTATTTTTACAAAGCTGTCACTTTATTGGCCTTGGCATCTGCATTTAAGTACAGACATAAAGAAATGTTAGAAACATAACTAGCTAGTTAAACTAAATTGGCTGCATCAAATTTAACTTAAACTCTAATGTTAGCTAGCTAACAGAATTTGCATCCATCCTCCTCAACTTCACAATTCCGAATAAAGGTGTCACTAGCCAGCTCACTTAGCTAACAAGTGAAACAGTGTCCGAGACAGTCCAGAAGAAGCGTCAGACTTAGCTAGCTACCGTTACAGACACTGACATAGTTAGCTAGCCAAAAGTCGACAACATCCATACATTTTAGTTATATTCCGCGACAACACTTCAGTATGGTCACGAGGCTAACGTTAGCTAGCTACTGTAATGTTACCACAGCCAGAGATATTACCACAGAAACTGGCTAGCTAACGCTTAACTAGCTATTTCTCAAGTTAACGTTAGCTAGCTACCTAAATATGATAGGAATACCCATTTAACTTGAACGACCATCAAATTCATAATTCGTAACGTTTGTTACCATTGTTACCACCTTAGTCTGTCAAAATAACATTAGCCATTTTCCACTCGTCAGTCCTCTTTCTTCTATTTTATAAGGGCTTTCGCAACAATTGGATATGTATTCCACCACTTACTGTGCGGGTGTATAATAAGGATCCCAAAAAGTAAATAATGTGTGTAAAAAAATATATATATAGTACCTGTCAAAGGTTTGGACACACCTACTCATTCAAGGGTTTTTCATTATTTTTACTATTTTCTACATTGTATTGAAATGCATTCCAGGTGGCTACCTCATGAAGCTCGTTGAGAGAATGCCAAGAGTGTGCAAAGCTGTGTGCAAAGAGTGGCTACTTTGAAGAATCTCAAATATAAACTATATTTTGATTTGTTTAACACTTTTTTGGTTACTACATGATTCCATATGTGAATGAGTAGGTGTGTCCAAACTTTTGACTGGTACTGTGTATATACATCATACAGACTACCAAAAAATTAAACAAAATCAACCTGCTTTTCTGTAAAAAGAATAATAGATCTAATCGACTCCCTACACAGGCTCAGAAGATTCCTGTGAGGTCGGGAGAATTCCTAGCGACAATAACCAAAACATAACCGCTTCTAGTCACCCTGATTGAATCCACCTTTCCCACTGCTTTCTTCACAGTCCGAGATATTACAAATGGATTTCCCAAATGAACCTCCTTGTCCAAAAAACGTAGTCCAATAAGAAATTAATTATTGGACCGGTCCTTGTCTTCTACTACAACTTTGCTAGTTAGGTTCCATTCTTTGATTTTCACTATTTTCCATTCATTATCACTCACTTGCTGCACTTTCAGATTCAAACACAGTCGGCAACGTTCTCAACTGCATATCTCGTCCACTCGTCAGTCACTCAATTGTACTAGAATACTTGCAAGTATTCTGATGGAGTTCAACAGCTGGTACCGGGAGAATGAACCCACTGGCTTGGTCAAATATCCATAGCCCAACCTTAAAAACCCAGCACCAACAACCCAACCTTGCTGTATTTACAGAAAACAACCCAGCTATTGACCCAACGCCTGCAACCCAGTAATTGGATCATACAAACCACCACTCAACAACCTATGTTTGATTGAAGGCGTTAATCTGTATTTTTGCCTTGTAACTGATTGCTTCTAGAAAGAGAGAAGGAACAACACATGATCAAGATGAGCTACTACTTTAAAGCAATGAAGGATCTAATTGTTACAAATAATGAATGTATGGGCTACATTCATGAGAATAATACATGCATTTGCTTAACTTATCAACCTTGAAGAAGATACACTCATCACAAACATATTTCCAGGGTGTTGAAACATCTTCCTCCCAATACAGCCTCTTCCAACACCACGGATAGGGAGGGTGGGTACATCTGCAGATGTCAAATCAACTGATATTGTTGCTAGCTAACTTAGCAGTTGTGCTAGCTAACATGCTACTGAACAGTGACACTAGCATATTGACATGCATATTGATATTAAAATACAGCAACGTATTCACCTAAAAGTGTATAAGCAAATCATTAGTTGGCTAGTTACCTATTACATGAATTGTGAAAAAATATGATAGCTAACGTTAGCTAGCCAGTCAGTCAGTGGCGCTGACAGAATGAAACTGGTACCAACAAAATAACAAAATGTCTTTCACTCTATCCCATTAAAAAAATGACATTGCTAACTAGGCATCATTTAGCTAATACATGTTGAAGATTAGTTAATAAGTAAGACACTCACCAGACAACTGTTAGGTACTGTAGCTAGCTAGGTAGCTTGGTTTCCATTTTCCAACAGATGTTTCTAAACCCCTTGATTGGTCATCAACGGTTACTGGTCTTGGAACTCATACGTTCACCAGAAACAGCTTCTGGTAAACTGTTTGCAACTAGTGGCAATAAAATTATTGTTGCCAAAGGTTTGATGCAGATTCACCGCAAATGGCAAACGTTTGCAAACTTCTGGCAACATTTTGTGGCACACTATTTAGTTTACAGGCACATTTCCCACAAACTTGCTCAGCAACAAATTTATTTTTGTAAGTGTATACCTACTGCTGAACATTATCATTCTTAGTTTATCTTGTGTAAATTGCATTTTGATACGGGTACACTGCCCCTGCAGCCATAAGAAGTTAAATAGACGATGAGTTGAAAATCGACCAACCTCAGATTTCTCACTTCCTGGTTGGATTTCTTCTCAGGTTTTTGCCTGCCATATGAGTTCTGATATACTCACAGACATAATTCAAACAGTTTTAGAAACGTCAGAGTGTTTTCTATCCAATACTAATAGTAATATGCATATATTAGCAACTATGACTGAGGAGCAGGCCGTTTACTCTGGGCACCTCTGTGCACCTTTCATCCAAGTTATTCAATACTGGCTCTGCAGCCATAAGAAGTTAAATAGATTTGTCCCATTGTTCTTGATTTCTTGCCTTTTTAATGTATTTTTCTTTACATTTTAGTTGTTTGACATTTGACTGCATGGTTGGGTGCTAGAAACATAATTATTTCGCAACACCGCTATACCACCTGCTAAACTGTGTATGTGACCAATAAACTTTGATTTGATTTGATGTCAACAATCCTTCCTCCAAAAGACCATTCTATGGATTAAATCTCATGAAAATCATGGTCCTTGTTCTTTTGTCCTGGTTTCTTGCAGAATTACTATATTATTCTTAAAGTGAAACCATATACAGTGCCTTCGGAAACTATTCAGACCCCTTGACTTTTTCCACATTTTGTTAGGTTACAGCCTTATTCTAAAATGTATTAAATTGTTTTTTTCCCTCATCAATCTAAACACAATACCCCATAATGACAAAGCAAAAAACAGGATTGTAGAAATGTACATAAGTATTCAGACCATTTACTCAGTACTTTGTTGAAGCACCTTTGGCAGCGATTACAGCCTCTTGGGTATGATGCTACAAGCTTGGCACACCTGTATTTGGGGAGTTTCTTGCATTCTTCTCTACAGATCCTCTCAAGCTTGTCTTGGCTGTGTGCTTAGGGTCGTTGTTCCCAGTCAGGTCCTGAGCGTTGTGGAGCAGGTGTTCATCAAGGATCTCTCTGTACTTTGCTCCGTTCATCTTGGCCTCGATCCTGACTAGTCTCCCAGTCCCTGCCGCTGAAAAACATCCCCACGGCATGATGCTTCCACCACTATGCTTCACCGTAGGGATGGTGCCATGTTTCCTCCAGACGTGACGCTTGGCATTCAGGCCAAAGAGTTCTTGGATTCGTCAGACCAGAACATTTTGTTTCTCATGGTCTGAGAGTCTTTAGGTGCCTTTTGGAAAACTCCAAGTGGGCTGTCATGTGCCTTTTAATAAGGAGTGGCTTCAGTCTGGCCACTCTACCATAAAGGCCTAATTGGTGGGGTGCGGCATAGATGGTTGTCCTTCTGGAAGGTTCTCCCATCTCCACAGAAGAACTCTAGAGCACTGTCAGAGTGACCATCAGGTTTTTGATCACCTCCCTGACCAAGGTCCTTCTCCCCCGATTGCCTAGTTTTGCCGGGCGGCCAGCTCTAGAAAGAGTCTTGGTGGTTCCAAACTTCTTCCATTTAAGAATGATGGAGGCTACTGTGTTCTTGGGGACTTTCAATGCTGCAGAAATTTCTTGGTACCCTTCCCCAGACAATTCCTTGACGGCTTGGTTTTTGCCCTGACATGCACTGTCAATTGTGGGACCTTATTTCGACAGGTGTGTGCCTTTCCAAATCATGTCCAATCAATCAAATGTACCCCAGGTGGACTCCAATCAAGTTGTTTTTACATCTCAAGGATGATCAATGGAAACAGGATGGACCTGAGCTTAATTTCGAGTCTCAGAGCAAAGGGTCTGAATACTTCTGTAAATAAGGTATTTCAGTTTTTTATGTTTTATAAATTTGCAAAAATGTCAAAAAAACTGTTTTCACTTTGTCATTATGGGGTCTTGTGTTTAGATTGCTGAGGATTATTGTTTTTTATGCATTTTAGAATAAGGCTGTAATGTAACAAAATGTTGAAAAAGTCAAGGAGTCTGAATACTTTCCGAAGGCGCTGTATGTTCATTCTCCCTGCTATATGTCTTCTGCTGTAACATACCATTGGGAGTCTCAAGCCTCAGCATCGAGTCTACCATTCACTTAACTACAATAATAATAGAATACAATATAACTTCACTTGTCCATTGTGAAACGGTAGTGTCTTTTTGCAGTCTTATTACTTTTCCCAACCCCCGACACCACATGCTGTGTTACAGGTCGGGTTATGATGTTGAAACTATGATAGACCGCAAGTCTACAATGATCTTCTCACATTTGTAAGAGCTTAGATAGCCACTCTCTCTGTGGTTATTAATGTGATGTTCCTCAACCACAAAGAGAGCAGAGATTACATCCCTCCACGTTTCACCATCACCCTTCTGGCTGCTCCGTTTTACATACTTGCATTTGTTCGTTGACAGATTGCTGTCAAAAGACACAGCCATGTGAAGCCACCATGTAGGTTCAGCTATGGCATGACCGGGGGAGTTAGGAGTACTACATGGTTCCATGCGAACTCAAAAGCTGCGTCCCAAATGGCACTCTATTCCCTACAAAGTGTACTACTTTTGACCCCTATGGGCCCTGGTCAAAACTAGTGCACTATATAGGGAATAGGGTGCCATTTGGGGTGCAGGCAAAACGTCTGACGATACCCCTCAGGCATTTGCGTATCATATCTCTGTCTAGATGAAAAGCTATGCTGGTCCTAACTCTCAGTCCCAACTCTCATCATTATATTAGCCAGATTTGTATCTTATTAAGACTGCTAACTGAGGCTTACATTAACATTATTCAATGTTACCAACATACTACATATAATTTATATTTTAATGAACTAATCTTCATAAAAGCATGGTTAACTTGTCAGCTGTAGAACTCTACTAAACATACAGAATCAGAAGTCAGTCAACCATTCTCTACTGAGTAAGAAAGATACTGTAGATTCACTAGAGTTGTAAAAGTGAAGAAATGGAGTGTTTTGCATTTAGAGTATTTTTGTGTAATTTCTTTACCAATTTAGAGCACCCATGCATCAATGCTCTCTGAGACAATTGTTTCCATAGGTCTCCTTTTCAACAGATCCTCCCTGTCATTATTCATTGGTGATATTCAATTTGTCATAGTCATTCTGACTCATCTATTAATGTCTGGATGTCTGGATCCAGACCAAACCAGATGCTACCAGAGGGCCCCTGGGCGTACACCATTCTGACACAGGAACATCTCTATGTTATGCTATACCTTTTTCCTTGTGCTTTTGTATTTTTTTTTTCTCTGCCTCTCTATCTCTGTCTCTCGTCCCTCTCTTTCTCCCTCTCCATCTCCCTCGTAATCTCACTCTCTCCGTCTCTACGTTTCTGATATAATATCAAAATGACATTGATGTGGCTCAGTAGGTAGAGCATGATGTTTGCAATAACAGGGGTGTGGGTTCGATTCCCATGGGGGACCAGTATGAAAATGTACGCACTCACTAATGTATGTCACTCCGGATAAGAATGTCTGCTAAATGACAAAAACATTTTTTTTTTAACATTAAACGGAAACCATAAAGTTATAGTGTCCAATAACAATGGTAGACACAAATCAACATTTATTGCTCAAAAACAAGAACTATGAAAAACGGAATAATACAGTTGACTGTGAGACACCAAATCAGCTGGTCAATCCAGGGATCCACACCACATCTTTTCAGTCAGTCTCTGCCTCCCTGCCTGCCTCCCTGCCTGCCTCCATGCCTGCATCAGAGGGCCTTACTTGTCAGAGGGAAAATGGACGGGTCATGGACCTGCACATGTCAACGGCAGAGAGTAGCGTGGAGAGGAGAGGAGAGGGAGAGGGCTCTGTGGGCTATACCCCAGCTGACCTCTCTCCTCCCAGCTGCAGCCACAGTCCCAGCTCCACTATACCCAGCCCCAGCACCAAAGCTATCTACTGCCCTACTCCCCAGGCTCAAGTCCCCAACTCCAGTCCCGGTTGCCCGCACTCTCTTCATCCCCAGCCCTAACCACAGCCCACTATCCCCAGCCCCAAACCTATCTATTATCCTACTCCCCTGCCCCTGCCCCAACCTCAAACCCCCAACTCCAGTTCCAGCCTCAGCTCTATCCCCAGCTTCAGCCCCAGGCCACCCTAAAACATAAAATGGAATTGCTTTTATTTCCAAATTCCAAAACATTCTCAGTAATGCAATAAAAGGTTGGCCGTAATTCATGTCACTTATTACTATACAAGAGTTCAGAAATTAGTCACTGATTGCTTGAGGGGTTCGGAGAGTCGAGGAAAGTTATTTCGGCAGTGTTTTATGTTCATAAACATGCATAAATCCAGAATACACGATCCTGTCATAAACCCAGACATCTGAGCATGCCTTCTACCCTGAAGGGTTTCCCTTTAGGCTGTACCTTTCATAATAACAGTTATTTCTAAATGAAAAATGGAAAACAATTCGGAAGGGGTAGGTTACCACGTACCCAATGAATGAACAGCTGATTAGGCCTAATTGATGAAATGAGCAATGGGACCGTTTGAAATGGTCAACTGCATTGAGGCAGTTCAAAGAACAATGACTTGTAACAGCCTGCATCCTATTGATTATTGATGTCAAGTCACTTTGAAATACAGCCTATACTGAATAGATTGAGTCTTTTTTAACAGCCAGCGTAGTATTGTTTAACTGCTATTCATTTAACTATTCGCTTCAATCATTACATTTTATGTACAGCACTTTAGAATGCATCAACACACTATGTTTGTGAACCCATCCTCATCCACACACACACACACACACACACACACACCACACACACACACACACACACACACACACACACACACACACACACACACACACACACACACACACACACACACACACACACACACACACACACACACACACACACACACACAAACGTAGGACAGAGAGAATTCAATTCATTTTATCCTCTATTGCCCTTTCAACCACAAAATTCACTTCCCCTTATTCCAGAAAGCTCAACAGATATACCCTGGCATTATGTAGCTGAGCGAGGAGGAGAAACTTATTTATTTTTTTGTCCATTGTGTATTTCCGTTAGATATGTTTGCAAATGTATTGAAAATGAAATACAGAAATATCTCATTTATATACAGTGGGGAGAACAAGTATTTGATACACTGCCGATTTTGCAGGTTTTCCTACTTACAAAGCATGTAGAGGTCTGTCATTTTTATCATAGGTACACTTCAACTGTGAGAGACGGAATCTAAAACAAAAATCCAGAAAATCACATTGTATGATTTTTAAGTAATTAATTTGCATTTTATTGCATGACATAAGTATTTGATCACCTACCAACCAGTAAGAATTCCGGCTCTCACAGACCTGATAGTTTTTCTTTAAGAAGCCCTCCTGTTCTCCACTCATTACCTGTATTAACTGCACCTGTTTGAACTCGTTACCTGTATAAAAGACACCTGTCCACACACTCAATCAAACAGACTCCAACCTCTCCACAATGGCCAAGACCAGAGAGCTGTGTAAGGACATCAGGGATACATTGTAGACCTGTACAAGGCTGGGATGGGCTACAGGACAATAGCCAAGCAGCTTGGTGAGAAGGCAACAACTGTTGGCACAATTATTAGAAAATGGAAGAAGTTCAAGATGACGGTCAATCACCCTCGGTCTGGGGCTCCATGCAAGATCTCACCTCGTGGGGCATCAATGATCATGAGGAATGTGAGGGATCAGCCCAGAACTACACGGCAGGACCTGGTCAATGACCTGAAGAGAGCTGGGACCACAGTCTCAAAGAAAACCATTAGTAACACACTACGCCGTCATGGATTAAAATCCTGCAGCGCACGCAAGGTCCCCCTGCTCAAGCCAGCGCATGTCCAGGCCCGTCTGAAGTTTGCCAATGACCATCTGGATGATCCAGAGGAGGAATGGGAGAAGGTCATGTGGTCTGATGAGACAAAAATAGAGCTTTTTGCTCTAAACTCCACTCGCCGTGTTTGGAGGAATAGAAGGATGAGTACAACCCCAAGAACACCATCCCAACCGTGAAGCATGGAGGTGGAAACATCATTCTTTGGGGATGCTTTTCTGCAAAGGGGACAGGACGACTGCACCGTATTGAAGGGAGGATGGATGGGGCCATGTATCGCGAGATCTTGACCAACAACCTCCTTCCCTCAGTAAGAGCATTGAAGATGGGTCGTGGCTGGGTCTTCCAGCATGACAACGACCCGAAACACACAGCCAGGGCAACTAAGGAGTGGCTCCGTAAGAAGCATCTCAAGGTCCTGGAGTGGCCTAGCCAGTCTCCAGACCTGAACCCAATAGAAAATCTTTGGAGGGAGCCGAAAGTCCGTATTGCCCAGCGACAGCCCCGAAACCTGAAGGATCTGGAGAAGGTCTGTATGGAGGAGTGGGCCAAAATCCCTGCTGCAGTGTGTGCAAACCTGGTCAAGAACTACAGGAAACGTATGATCTCTGTAATTGCAAACTAAGGTTTCTGTACCAAATATTCAGTTCTGCTTTTCTGATGTATCAAATACTTGTTCTCCCCACTGTAAGTATTCACACCCCTGAGTCAATACATGTTTGAATCACCTTTGGCAGCGATTACAGCTGTGTCTTTCTGGGTATGTCTAAGAGCTTTGCACACCTGGATTGTACAATATTTGCACATTTATTCTTTTAAAAATTCTTCAAGCGCTGTCAAGTTGGTTGTTGATCATTGCTAGACAGCCATTTTCAAGTCTTGCGATAATTTTTAAGCCGATTTAAGTCAAACCTGTAACTGAACCACTCAGGAACATTCAATGTCATCTTGGTGCTTTAGTTTATTGCCCTGCTGAAAGGTGA
Source organism: Salvelinus alpinus (assembly GCF_045679555.1). Taxonomy (NCBI): domain Eukaryota; kingdom Metazoa; phylum Chordata; class Actinopteri; order Salmoniformes; family Salmonidae; genus Salvelinus; species Salvelinus alpinus. Next base: position 54,140,573 of record NC_092100.1, read on the forward strand.
ATCCAAAGTGTAATTAATAACTTCACCATGCTCAAAGGGATATTCAATGTATGTTTATTTTTATTTTTACCAATCTACCAATAGGTGTCTTTGTGGTTGAATCTGTGTTTGAAATTCACTGCTCGACTGAGGAACCTTACAGATAATTGTATATGTGGGGTACAGAGATGAGGTAGTCAAACACTATTATTGTACACAGAGTGAGTCCATGAAACTTATTACGTGACTTGTTAAGCACATTTTTACTCCTGAACTTATTAAAGGGGTTGAACATTTATTAACCCTCCTGTTGTGTTCGTTTCATGTTAATTAATTCTGTGTTCCCGGTCCAAAATGACCGCCCCATTACAGCTGATTATAAATCCATAATTATACATATTATCACCTAATGTTGTGTTAGATCTTTTTATCAACTTAAGTTCTTGTGAACATTACAAGTTTTTAAGTTATATTTTCTATTTATGGCCTGTAGGCCTCATTGACCTGAGCTCATACAACTTGTTTTTGAGTAAAAAAAGCATAAAGTTGTCACGGCCGTTTAAAAGGGTGGACCAAGGTGCAGCGCGATTGGAATACATATTTTAATCCAACGAAGAACACTTAACAAACTAACTAACAAACGAAACGTGACGCCAACGTAGTGCTCACAGGCAACTAAACATGGACAACTACCCACACAGACAGGTGGGAAAAAGGCAACCTAAGTATGGTTCTCAATCAGAGACAACGATAGACAGCTGCCTCTGATTGAGAACCACACCCGGCCAAACACATAGAAATAGAAAATCATAGAACATAGACTGCCCACCCAAATCACACCCTGACCAAACCAAAATAGAGACAAAACTCTCTCTACGGTCAGGGCGTGACAAATGTATGGATTATTTTGACTATAACAAATACTCAGATGAAACATATTGTGCTATTTATCACAGACTACTTTGTGTCAAAGTTTAACAAGGACTCTCTCCTCCTCACTAGTGTCATGATCAAAGATATGATCAAGAGCCTCACATACAGTATATGGTTTGGTCATTGTGCTGCCACAGAATGAATTGTGAGCAAGGCCTCAAAAAAGCTTTATATACCAGAGCTGTAAGAAAAGTTCTATATATTATTGAAAGTATGTTGCGATTGTTTGTGAGAATGGTTCCTGTGGGGGAAAGATTCTATTGGAGAAAGGTTCCAGTGGGGGTTGCCATGGAAGCCAAGAAGGGGAGTGAGGTGTGTTTGTGTGTGTGTGCTCAAACACACATGCATGTGGGGGTCTGGGAGAGGATGTGTGTCCATCTAATGAATGGACATGTGCCTGAACTCACTTTTATACACGAATTGTAGTATCATCCATTAATTTCTAATGACCGGTCATTTTTGACAGGGAACACCACAGGTGTACAAAAGTTAAATAAAACACCCAAGATGTAATGAAAATCATCTAAATGTATTTTGTGTGTTCAGATGCCCTGCGTGGACAAAGTCCTGGAACCTGATGACAATCAGATTTAAATTAACTACATTCAGAGAGAACATGTAAATTGGTCCAATTCGACCGGATCGCAGCAGGAGGGTTAACTCAAGACATTTCAGCTTTTCATTTATCATTAATTAGCAACATTTCAAAAAATAGAATTCCACTTTGACATTATTGTGTCTAGGCCAGTGACACAATCCATTTTAAATTCAGGCTGTAACACAACAAAATGTGGAAAAAGTCAAGGGCTGTGAATACATTCTGAAGGCGTTTATAGACTATGTGTAGGCCTGTCTCACACTTGAATCTTATCTTTGTGCCAGACTGGGTTCACTGTAAATCATTGTAATGTTTGTTTATGTGTCAATTCATCTCGTAAGGGATGACTGGAAATTTGACACGGAAATAAATAAATGAATTCACTCACTCACACACACGCTCACGCACACGCTCACGCACACGCTCACGCACCTCTGCCTCGTGAAACATTCTCCAGGATCAGAAACCCAAACCCAATCTCCAAATAAAATGCAGCAACGGAATTACGTCATGGCTTGACGTTTTAATTACACCATTAGGCGCTGCATCTTAGTTGTCACAGAATTACTCCATTGCTTGACATCTAAATTACGCCATGTGGTGCACTATCTTAGCTGTCAGTCAAACCCCGTAAAAGTTAAACTAACATTTTTACGTTTAGGCATTAATTCCAAATTGTTGAGTTTAGGGTTAAATCAAATTGTGTTTGTCACATGCGCCGAATACTACAGGTGTAGACCTTACCGTGAAATGCTTACTTACAAGCCCTTAACCAACAATGCAGTTAAGAAAAATAAAAGTGAAGAAAAGAAATTGACTAAATAAACTAAAGTACAAAATAAAAGAGCAACAATAAAAGAACAATAACGACACTATATACAGGGGGTACCGGTACAGAGTCAATGTGCGTGGGTACAGGTTAGTCGAGCTAATTGAGATATTATGTACATGTAGGTAGGGGTAAGGTGACCATGCATAGATAATAGATAATAAACTGGAAATAGTCAATGCAAATAATCCGGGTAGCCATTTGATTAGATGTTCAGCAGTCTTATGTCTTGGGGGTAGAAGCTATTCAGAAGCCTTTTGGACCTAGACTTGGCACTCCGATATCGCTTGCCGTGCGGTAGTAGAGAGAACAGTCTATGACTAGGGTGGCTGATGTCTTTGGCAATTTTTAGGGCCTTCATCTGACACCGCCCGGTATAGAGTTTCTGGATGGCAGGAAGCTTTGCCCTAGCCATGTACTGGGCCGTACGCACTACCCTCTGCAGCGCCTTGCGGTCGGAGGCTGAGCAGTTACCATACCAGTCGATGATGATGAACACCAACAAACTAACATGGTCCAAGCACACCAACACAGTCGTGAAGAGGGCACAACAAAACCTATTCCCCCTCAGGAGGCTGAAAAGATTTGGCATGGGTCCTCAGATCCTCAAAAGGTTCTACAGCTGCACCATCGAGAGCATCCTGACTGGTTGCCTGGTATGGCAACTGCTCGGCCTCCGACCACAAGGTACTACAGAGGGTAGTGCAAGCGGCCCAGTGCATCACTGGGGCCAAGCTTCCTGCAATCCAGGACCTCTATACCAGGCGGTGTCAGAGGAAGGCCCGAAAAATTGTCAAAGAGTCCAGCCACCCTAGTCATAGACTGTTCTCTCTGCTACCACAGACAAAAAGTTAGAGGAAAATCTCCCTCAGTCTTCTGAATATCTAACCCTGGGATAGAGTTTTATTTTCTAGCTGTACAAATGTTAATGCCAAAGACACCAGAATGGCTTTCTAAGACGTGTTGAGTGTTGCTGAGTGGTCCAGACTCAGTCCTGACTTGAATCTGCTTAAACGTCTGAGACCTGGTTTAAATATGGCTGTCCGTCAATGATTCCCAACCAAATGTACAGAGCTTGAGCAATTTTGACAAAAACAATGGTTATGTTAACCTAAAAGTTGTGCAAAGTTGGTAGAATCTTATTCAAAATGATTCACAGCTATATTGGCTTTTATTTTTTTAAATTTGTATTCATTTTGAAAATGTGGAGCAGGTTGTGTAGATCAGAAGGAAACAAATAAAATATAATCCCTTTTTTAGATGTAATTTTAAGGCAGCAAAATGTGAAGACTGTCCAATTTGGTGTGAAGACTAGACACTGTACAGCTCAACTTCTCCACAGCCCTGCTGGCTAAACTTTGAGTCAGAGGAGACTGAAGAGGAGCAGTCGGGAGTCACAGTCCACGGTTAGTGTGACTCACGTCTTCTCTGATCTGTCTAATCACTGCTTCACTCTACTATTCACAGCAAGTCTCGTTCAGAATGACGTAAGCCCTGGAGTTGTATTGCACAGCTCCATGACAGCCTACAGAACAGTTCACATGCCTGCTTTTTCTTCTACTCATGAAAAGTCAGACTGAAGTTCGAAGGTCATGTTTCACATCATACTGCTTACCTGAATTACTGTTGTGTTCCAAATAAATTGTTGCGATAGAATATACTGTACTGCATACTATAATGCAATGTAATGCAAGTCAATGTACGTAAGCCAAATATGAGACGCTTTTAACGCTGACAGTTCTGTAAGTCGCTTTGGAAAAGTGTCTGCTAAATGACCACAATGCACAGAACTGGTTCTTAACCATGTTAACCATGGCCGTACTGCTGTTCTTAAGATATTGCTAACGATATAACATCTAGTACTTTAAAATACAGTAATGTAATGTTTATTAACCATGTTTACCATTGCATGTACAGTGAGTAATGGTCATAAGAATTTGTCTCAACACTGGCTATAGTATATTGGTTCATTCTGTTATGTAGGTCACGCTATAACTACAAGCCCATCCATCGCCCAAATGGCACCCTATTCCCTATATAGTGCACTACTTTTGTCAAAAGTTGTGATCTACCAAGGGAATAGGGTTCCATTTGGGATGCACAAACTATATATCTCTCTCTATTCAACGCAGGTTGTCCGTAGAACATTTCTTGAGTTGATTTAAAAAAAAAAAAAGTTTTAGTTCTCTAATAAGTGCTATCTAGCCCTCCTCCTGTGAGGAGACCTTCTCTCTTTGGAACAGTTTGAACAGGGAAGTGGACCAGTCAAAGACTTTATCTGTGGTTCTCTGTAGGGTTTAATCTCTTATTGTGAGACTGAACACACTAAAGTAAAACGTCCGTGTCCAAATATAGCCCAGATCAATGCGTACGATTTGACATTGAATTATATTTCCAGGCCGCTGGTCCACCCTACATTTATATCTCCAGTGACAAGGCTCATTAGGCCTATTGTCCACTTCTATTTCTGTGCCGAGGTTTTAAATAGTGTGTGTGTGTGTGTGTGTGTGTGTGTGTGTGTGTGTGTGTGTGTGTGTGTGTGTGTGTGTGTGCGTGCACGTGTGTGCGCGCACGTGTTGAGAGAATAACTGTGTGCATGAAAGAGCAGAGCAGCAGAGAATGTGAACAGTAGGATTTGCTTACACAAGTCTTCTCCTTTGGGGGTTTTGTTGCTTGGTGGGGTTTTTTCTTCCAAGCATAGTTGTAAATCCCATCCCATTATGATGTTGACAGGCTGTATCCCGGGTGACGAACGCAGTTGTAACAGCCCCCAATTGCTGTATTGCTTTTGGTGTGTGTGGTGCGCGTGCATCTGTGTGTAGATGTGTAACTGAAGTCATGCACAGCTGAGAGTCTCAAGTGCTTGTCCCTGGAGGGGCACACAAGAGGGTAACGTAGTTCCAAATACACACACACACACACACACACATAACAACAACAACACACACACACACACACACACACACACACACACACACACACACACACACACACACACACACACACACACACACACACACACACACACACACACACACACACACACATCCACATCATGGCTGTGCATTATTGCTGAGCTCAGGAGGATCACTCCACACGGTCCTGAAATGTGTGAGACAGCACAGGCTGTGTTTTGTTAGCATGATGGATGGACACTTGGAGAAGAGAAAGAAAGAAGACAGGAGGAGAAACAAATCAGTTGGCAGGAATCTGTACACAGCCGTTATGCTACACCACATGAGCGGCAACACCTACAGATGTAGGATCTTAATTTGACCACTCTCTTGTTGCTGAGAATTTTCCTGCACAGGAAATAGGAAACGCTAACTTGCAGTGGATTCGAGGTTTAAAAAGTCGTTCACTTTAAAATGCAAGACTTGATTTGCCCTGACGAAATATGTATCAACCTCTACAAAAATGTCCATTAATTATAATAAACATAATAACACGTTTCTTTTTGCTGCGGGGTTATTTTCTTGTTGTAGCAAACTGGCTCAAATTAAGATCCTACATCTGTATTGTTCCACTTACAGGGTTTCAGAGCTCCTCATAACTGATCTCAAAGTGCTCTCTGACACCATTGTGAGGCAAACTGAAAGGCTCAACCAAGGTTGGTTCTTTGTTAATAGTTACTGGTGAATAATAGTTTATAACATTGAATCCAACACTGACTTTTGATGTATGGCATCCACCCCACAGCTTCAGGCTGCCACTATATCATAACCAGAGCCAGACTGCCAAACAAGCTTTGGATCGTCAGAAGTGGAGAGGTCTTGTGTCTGCCTTTATGAGCCAGTAGGAACAGAGAGGATATAAATGAGTATAAATCCATTCCAAGGCTGTGTCCCAAATGGCACCCTACAGATGTAGGATCTTAATTGGATCACTCTTTTGTTGTTGAGCATTCTCCTGCACAACAGGAAATGCAAACATGTAGTGTATTTGAGTTTTAAAAAGGATTCTAAAGTTTGTAATTTCCACTTCCGCTCAGACTTGATTTGCCCTAATGAAAAATGTATCAGCCCCTACAAAATGGTCCATGAATTATAACCCACATAATAATGAACATTTCCTGTTGGGGCAGGGTTATTTTCCTGCTGTAGAAAACTGGTTCAAATTCAGATTCTACATCTGTATTCCCTTTTGTCAAAAGTAGTGCACCGTATAGTGAATAGGGTGTCATTTAGGACCCAAACTATTTAAGTATTATAAGTATGCATTCCATTTAAAGATACACTTTGAGCAATGCATTTCATCAGTGGATACTATCCATCAGTGTTTCCTCCATCAGAACACCCACGTCTGTTTCCTCCGAAAAATTCATCTGGTTTACTCCATGTGCCGGGGTTTTGTGAATGACTCATAAATATGATAATAATGTTTGGCTCCAGACGTCACAGGAGACTGGTGGGTAATGGGGCTACACCGTGACCCTGCTCTGTGTGTGTGTGTGTGTGTGTGTGCGTGCATGTGTGACTGTGTGTGCATCCATGCGTGTGTGTGATCTGGACAATGAGACTAGTCAGCTGGAGCTGTACAAGTCCCTCTATATACCACATTTGCATGTTCTGTATTTACTTAATACAGAACATGCTCCTAGGGACCTGGTACATGCACACACTCATCTGGCTCCCTGTCATCCGTGAGTAACAGTGGCATCCACCAGACAAAACCCAGATTAAGGGATATGCTTGTTAGTTGAGATATTAGATTTCAGTTATTCCTTAATTGGCGCAGGTGTTGGTTGGTTTGATTCCTGGTTGGGTTTAAGCAACGTTTTGGGTGGGTTTGATCCCCGGGTAGAGTCAGTCTTCTCTGTGGCCAATTAGCGATATCCTCAAAGACACTGAGGAGACCTGTACAGCATCTGATTCCCATAGCGAAGATTTACAAAGGAGACCCTTTAACGGGAGGTAAAGGTCAGTCGCACAAAGGTGGCATGTGACATTGCAATATTAACTCTTCTCTTAGTTTAGTAAACACACCGCCCATATGTTCGTATTGTCCCCGTGTCACTCATTCAAATCATGCAAAACGAGAGGGAAGCATGAGCGGTTTTAAAAGCGAAAAACTTCCAGGCGGCACCAAGTCCGTTGAGTGTTGAGGCACAATGGACTATGGGAAGTGAGGAGTGAGACAGAGACCGGTTCAGATGACGACAGTCCCCCTCCCCCCATTCAGGCTGCGTGTGGCAGAGAGAGCGGGGGATAGACAGAGAGAGGAGATAGACAGTGCCGACCCCAGAGAGAAAGAGAGAGAGGCAGACTCCAAAAGAGAGAGGTGTCATGGAAGGGAGGAGAGCACCCGTGTGTGCCACCTGCCTCTATCCAGGGTTCACTCACTCTGCTCCCTGTACCATTTGACACATCTGGTCATTAGCGCTCAGTTGGAGACGTATGTCCCATACGGTGTCCCAGAGGCGTGTCGCTCACCTTGGGAGGGCCTAGCTAGCCTGGCCCTGGCCTGTGCGATGCTGTATCGTACTAATGTGGCGTTACAGTCTAATCAAAGCTGAGTGGTATTGCTGTATCAGACCTCTCCAGAGACTCATCCAGCCTCATTACATTACTGCCTGTCTGTCCCCAACCTTATGTGAAACCCCACACCTCCCGGCTTCCACCCACAGTTTTATATATCTCTGACATACTTTCCATTCAGCCCACTGGCTGCCGTAGCTGCTGCAGCATCAGAAACAGTTAGAGCAGGGCCAGAGTGATCCTCTGAGGACGAACTGTTCTGTTCTTTCTCACTCTCGCTCTCTCTCTCTCTCTGTGTCTCTCTCAAACTCTCTCTCTCTTTCTCTTTCACTTTCTACCTCACTCTGCTTCTCTTTCTTTCTAAAGCTGTCTCTTATTTTCTCTCCGTCTTCCGCTCTCTTTCCCTGCCTGTCTTTCTCTCTCTCTCCCACATCAGGAACAGAAGGGCAGGGCCAGAACGATCCTCTGAGGACAAACTATTCTACTCTCTCCGTGGTCCTCTCACTCTCTATTCTCTCTCTCTCTCTTCCGCTCTCCCTTTCTCTTAGAAAGCTGTTTTGATATTTTCCCTGTTTACTTTCTCCTCTACGGGCATAAGTATTAATGTGATTCTCGACCACAACATGATACTCTTGCTCTGTACCATGACCACATTCAATCAATTGGACCGCACTATCACTATCACTCAGAGAAACATATGTAAAGGCATGGAGCAATGCCAAAGTCGGGGGTTCCCCGCAGTGAACACATACAGGGATCACAAAATGTATGTACTCTGTGCTGTAAGATGCCTATGTTTGCTAAGTGGCATCTATTACATATTGTAGCAACGTCACAGGTCTCAAATTAGGACCGAGTGCATTGCTGTGTTAGCCCCATGTACATCCTACTTCGGCCTCGGCTCTTTGGTTGCTGAAATAAAACAAAAGGAGAGCGGCTGAGTGGCGAGTCTGTACAGGGACCGGATTATTGATAAATATCTGTTAATGCCATAGCTTTCTGGGTAATGGGAGAAGCTGGGGTAGGAGGGGCAGGGGCCCAGTCAGAGCTGTGTTCAAACACTATTTGAAATTATTTTAAATACTTTATCTGTGCTTGCCTGTTGCAATGGAACCAAATCGAAAAGTTGCACACTGCACACCCCTCCCATTAAAGCCCAAGGCAGGCTAAAGCAAATGCTCCAAAGCATTTAATTGATTTCAAATATTTTTTTCCAAAGCCGCTGAGCTGAGCTATGGGGGAGCCCCGCTGTGCTGGGGAGCGACCATGGTCCTCCATGGAAAACACTCTGCTCAGAACTGGAAGGCCACTAGAAGGCCGCCGTCTGGAATGCTGGGAATGGGGCAGATTCCTCAGAGGGGCTGTTAACTCCGGACTACCTTTCCCTACCCCTCTCCTCCCACCTTCCATCCCTTGTGATGACAACACACACCGCCCTGTAGACGTGCAGACAGAACCCTCCTGGCATATGTCCGGGGCGATGATCTTGATCTACAAGAACGAGCAAAAGACCCTGCATGGAAAGACACGTTTCATCACTATACAAATTCCAACAACCACACTGCCGCCACTTTAAGTGGAACGGGGGGCAATGTAGAAATGCATAGTAGACAGTCGTGTGTGTGTGTGTGTGTGTGTGTGTGTGTGTGTGTGTGTGTGTGTGTGTGTGTGTGTGTGTGTGTGTGTGTGTGTGTGTGTGTGTGTGTGTGTGTGTGTGTGTGTGTGTGTGTGTGTGTGCGTGCGTGCAGGGGTGTGTTAGTGTGTATAAGGGGAAATGTAGGAAATGTGTCCTCCTGCAAGTTCTGATACGCCAAACGAGTTGAACACGGAACCATAAATCCAGTTATTTGGTGTTTCCAACCCTCCTTACGAGTCTGTAAAATGTAACGTGTGATACATAAAGTGTTGAACTAGAAGCGTCAGTACATGGCGGTGGGTGACCTCATTTGAAGTTTAAACTATTTCTGCGGCGTAACAAAGCCGTTGATGGTATTTCGAAAGCAATGTGACCCGGCGCTGAATTCCACAGACACATCAAATTACAGCCCTGTGCTTGTGGAATGACTTTAAGGTAACGGGATCGTAGACTTTGGTTGGAATTTTATACTTTTTTGGGGGGGGGAAATGCCTTCCATGAGTTTTACATGTGACATTACATAGAAACACATTTTTTTGTAGCCATTTTTGACTTTACCCAGATGAACACCCCGTTCCATAGAAGCCTTATAGCAGAGGCAGCGCATCTAAACTGTAGTGGTCTCAGATTGTATAACATTTTGTTAACAACATTCCTACTAGCTAATTGGAGTGGACTACATTTGAAATACCCAAGTGGGGGACAACAGGATGACTTTGCAGGACATTCATGTAGCCTACATGAATAAGACATAATATGCATTTAGATCTTCTCCTATGAGCGTAGCACACCCACCACCCTGTCCAGTTGATCTATCACATCTGATTGAACAATAACCAGGAATAACACAATCAAGATGTGGTTTCTATTTCTTCAACTCCTGACCGTTAGCTACGAGGCATCAGGCGTTCCACTGAAGGATGACAAAAAAACATAACTCTAATTATCATCATACTGAGACATTCCATCATTAGTATTATTAGGAGTCAGCATTGAAAACAATCATGGCCACGGTAACATCTGTTTCTCCTAAAAACTCTGCTGCTTCCACGGTGATCTTCAACTAGGCAGTTGTTCTTTCCACGAACGCAGTCAGGTTGATGACCTTTCCATTGAAGGCTATAAAGTCAGTCTGATTAACTATTAAAGTGTCTTTTGAAACAACACATTTGTGAGAGCAAGATTTCTGAACAGGTCTCGTATCTGTGTCTGGACCGACATAAGCAACATTTCCTACAGTAGATTGACTTATTCCAGGACTGTACCTATTGTCTCCATCATTCTGCCTAATAGTTCCACCAATCTGCCTTGCAGCCTCTACATTAGAGATATTATGAATGAGTGTATATCGTTGGGCCTCTCTAGCCTCTTTCTGCACCTGGCATCCACCAAATGCTGCTCTGTGTCCCCTCCCACACACAATTACAACATTTAACATCGACATTCACCATAATCACGTTCCCCTCCACGTTTGGCACATCTTTTTTTCATTTGTAGAGAGCCGCTACATGTCCCATTCTTTGGCATTTAAAACACCTTAATGGAGGTGGGACAATCTCTCAGTGAAAGCCAGGAAGCCCATCTGTACTTTCTTAGGTACAACCTTCTCATACATGAATAATACTGAATAACACTTCTCTGCCCCTCTTTCTTACTGAACAGCCTTTTGGCTTCAACCACTATGCCCCCCTCTACATTTTATTTCATATAATATATGGACATAGATAGTGGAACCCCAGAAATGATCCCCCTCAGCCTAGCCGAAGCTCCAGGGAAATGACTTGTGATTTTTCTTCCTATTGAGAGGTTTCATTTTCAGAATCTGCCCTTGCTGAACATGGTCAGCGCAGAATATTAACAGTCTACCATTACCAATGAACCGGTCTAGTGTGATTTCCCCTATCTCTTTCTTAACCGCATTGGTTAATCAAATAGGGTGTAGATGAGACCCCGTGGTCGCATCAAACAGGATTACAACTTTCCACTCCGACACATCATTACTTTTGTTTTTCACTGCCTTCACCCTCTTCACGTTCTCAACACGAGAAGTGCCACTGCTGTCAGCAACCCTTATAGCAGGGTCATTCTTTTTTATTTTCCTTTTCACCACAGACCATCCAGGTCCATGACTTTCATCATCCCCACCCATACCATCAGAACTATCATCCATGTCGACAACAGTACAGCACAGCTGTTGCTAAAACCGCCTACCACAATATAGAACGACGGATTCTATTTCGCTTCCTTGTTTGACGTCGAACCTCGCGCGTCCAAGCTTACACAGATTCTTCACCAAAGACTACGCAGTATTCTAACTGTCCTCTCCAAGTTTAGCTGGGATTTTATTTTGCCCGAAGGGATTTGAGAAATATGATTGGTTGATGACAGGCCTATGACATTGGCCTACTTCTCGTCTTGCGCTGTGCCGAATATCAGATCTTATCAACGATTGGAGAAGTGTTAACATCACCAGTACCAGATCCTTCTGATTTATATACACTGCTCTCACTACGCTGACAGACACAGCAAACCTTCTTGCCACAGCTCGCATTGATGTGCCATCCTGGATGAGCTGCACTACCTGAGCCACTTGTGTGGGTTGTAGACTCCGTCTCATGCTACCACTAGAGTGAAAGCACCGCCAGCATTCAAAAGTGACCAAAACATCAGCCAGGAAGCATAGGAACTGAGAAGTGGTCTGTGGTCACCACCTGCAATTCACTCCTTTATTGGGGGTGTCTTGCTAATTGCCTATAATTTCCACCTTTTGTCTATTCCATTTGCACAACAGCATGTGAAATTTATTGTCAATCAGTGTTGCTTCCTAAGTGGACAGTTTGATTTCACAGAAATGTGATTGACTTGGAGTTACATTGTGTTGTTTAAGTGTTCCCTTTATTTTTTTGAGCAGTGTATTTTCCTGAGTGGCGCATCACTCTAAGGCACTGCATCTCAGCGCTAGAGGCGTCACTACAGACACCCTGGTTCGAATCCAGGCTGTATCACAACCGGCCGTGATTGGGAGTCCCATAGGGCAGGGCACAATTTGGCCGGTGTAGGCCGTCATTGTAAATAAGAATTTGTTCTTAACTGACTTGCCTAGTTAAATGAATAAATTAAAAAATATATATATATTTTTTAATAAGCGCAACATGACTGCAACAGACAGATTGGAATGTCTAACTGCAGGACATAATTGTTTGGTTTTGGAGGTCAGGGCCCTGGGCACGGATGGTATTCGGACATGACTACTAGATAGATAGTTTCAGTTACAATTGTATAAATTCAGACAGATAATTTGTTTGTTCCACAGGATGGGATCTTTTTGTGTTGGTAAAATCAATTATGCGAGAAATGGTGGTGGAAATGCATTTATGCGCAAATATTGATATAATAAACCTCATATTGAAGTAAACTTGGAGTCACGCGATGAAATGGTGTGTGGTCATCCCACTATGACTCGGAAAACCATGCAGGTCATTAGGCTACAGATTAAATGAGTTACGATGACCTTCACAGGGTGGTGAAAGTGAACCGTGATCTTCATGCTCCTTTCAAATGAAAATCAAAAGGTCTTATTCTGGTGACATGGTGATCGATGCTCAAAGTGTTGTTTGACAAATACAAATATTCTCGCTCGTATCCGTAGTATTGTCATCATATAGACTTGCCTACCCGCACTGTATCTGCGAGCTGTTGGCTAGAGCGCACGTGCCTAGACCAGAGTAGGAACATTTGCTATGTACATTTCTATGTGAGAGTAAAAAAAGCATATTTGTCTTTCCCCAGATCACCAACATCCCAGTCTCCCCCCCCGCTCCTTTCACCTGGCTGGGGGCCATTCCGACCGGGGGGCCTTCCGACCTGGCCTGGGTCTTCTGGGATAGGGGAAGCATTGTGTGTCACCAGGTTAGGAAAGGAGGAGGGAGGACTAGCACGGCATGATCCCCTGGTCCCAGGTTGTCTACCACAGCACGTAGAGCGCTAGATATTACCAGGGTGAAAGCCCCAAAGCTGGATGAAGATCAAAGGGGAAATATGCTAATGTTGGAGGTCGGATCAGCACCTTAGACCATTTAACGCTGTGTGTTTGACTGTTGTCTGTGAAAGTGCCTGATAATATGGGGAACTGTGGAATATATCAATGTGCAAAGAATATAAGAAGATACTGTATTTCCTTCATATTGGGAAAGTGTGGCGCTGTCAATGGCAAACTCTCCGACCGCTCCTTTCCAGCACCATACATATTTCTTCAACATTATTTTTTATAATCTTGTCATATATTTGACTACGTTGCTCTGGCAAAGACTCTCCATGATCCGAGATGGCCTCCAGGGAAGCGGATTCTAACTGAATATGTATACTCCCTCCAAGTTACGCTGAAAAATCAAAGGGGAGCACTCATTCCATTTCGAAAATATGTTAACTCACTTGCAATGGTGCAGAGCAGCACATATGTCTGTTGGGGGGGAGCATGTTGAAGACTGATTGCAGACAGGAGTGAGGATTCCAGGAAAACCCATTAATTTAGAGTGACTGTTGAACGGCTCTCCTTTGAGCCTGCAAAACTCGCAAAGGAGAGGAGAACCAGAGTTCCTCCGATAGACCTACCCTATATGAAGTGGGAGAACCACAACTAGCAGCAATCCAGGCACAAATATGCTGCATATTGTAGCTGTCGTGTTTCAGCAGCAGTCTATGGCTACTTCAACAAGCTAAAACCAAAATCCAATTATAGACCACAAAGGCCAAAGTGTAACATATCAATTAATTGCCTGGCATCATGTTACATGTTGGATCAAAAGGGCCAAATTTGCCTATTGTTATTGTACTTCATCCAGAAACACAAGAATCTATTCCTCTGCTGTTTTCATGGGTTTTATTTGAGATAATTGAGTGAAAACCAATCAAGCCCTTTCCCCCATTGTATCTCCTCCAACACAGCATTAGCCTTGTTTGTTTCACTAATGTTATCCCATTTGTCATTCTGTGTGACAAGCACTCCGGCCCAACAACAAACCAAGTCAGTCAACTGGCTGAAAGCTGAAAGCCCTGCAGGCCTTTTGGGGCTTTGGCTCGGGGCAGTGTGTTCTAATTGGTCAGACCAGTGTTTGAGCTGTGGAGAAAAGCCAGGTGACTGGTGGACTGGAGAGACTGGCGACATCCAGCTGCTTGGCTCAGACTGCCCTGGTCATTTGTTTGTCTTCCTGCCTTTGTTTGTACTAGAGATTTCCTGTGTAAACTCACGCAGCAACAAGATCCTTCTCTTTGGAAGAAGAGGCCCCTCAATTATGTTCGGATGGAGAATCGTAATACAAATGTATCTTCTTTCTTGCATGGAGTCTCTCTCTCTCTCTCTCTCCTCTCTCATCTCTCTCTCTCTCTCCTCTCTCTCTCTCTCTCTCTCCTCTCTCCTCTCTCCTCTCTCTCTCTCTCTGCATTTAACAATTTTGTGTATCAATCTCACAAAATGGCGTGCGAGCGGAAGCAAAACGATGCCAACACAATAAAATTTATGAAGCGGACCATCTTGATTAAATGAGCTGGGCAACACGGGTCCATGCTCACCCTTCCTGTACAGAGACTGAGTCAACATACAGCCACAAATAAAAAGGAGAGCAAACTAACACCACAGCAAATACCCTACCTAACCCGGCAACCAGAGGCATAACCACAACCAAGTTAATAACCAAGTGTGCTCATCTACCCTAACTGTCAGATTAGAATAATCAAATGGAGCTTCTAAACCAGGTCCAAACAACCACAATCTCAGTGCACAGTAACAGCGTGATGTTCTCATCTGTTTATTGTTACGGTATGCACTATGCAATATATAATATAGTTGTACATCATATCTATAAAATATGCAGAGGGGACATTCAGTGTTGATGAATGCTCCATTCCCACCACCACTGTATCTGGGTCCAGAATGAATCCATTGTTGCAGGCTTGACTTGAAGGCATGATGAAGCTCAGCTATTGTCGTAGCTAGACTCACACCGGAAACTTTCTCTCAATGAATAATGGAAACGGAGAGAGAGAGAGAGAGAGAGAGAGAGAGAGAGAGAGAGAGAGAGAGACACGGAGAGCTCTTTGCTTGAAGTGCAAAGCCTGCCCAGTGACATAGAGAGAGGGAGAGAGTAGCATAGTCACAAAGTTCTTATTGAGGGCCTGTGTCTGAGGCTCAGACCTCCAATAGGAAATGTCTTCCTTCTAATTAGACCAGGTTTGCTGGAAAGAGAGAGAGAGAGAATAATCGCTGCAGGGGCTGCCCTAAGCTGCCAACCTTGTTTAAAGGATTAAAGATTGAGCCCAATAAAAGCGTTCACTTCTGTTCTGTCACAAAACCTAACAAACACAATACACAGCTGCAATGGAAAGTGTTTTTTCCTCAAATCAAATGATGCCTCTCCATAGTGCTGTCCACTCACTGATCAAGTCATTTCGAAACAGGTCATATATATTGGAACTGCTTAGCTTTTATTTGATTATATAATTATTTGAGCTGTTGGAGATATTCCAATGGAGCATTTTAGTCCAAGGCTTAATTTGTTTATGTGAAACCCTGTATGTAGCAGTGAAGAAGTCTCGCCACATTCAAACACCGCGAAACACTGCAAACTATATGTAAGCCATCCTAATGGTTGACAGCCCAGTGATGCCACGTTGTGAGAGCCTTTTACAACACTGCCATAAATATCACATTCGATAAGCCAAAGAGAAGCATTAAGAGAGAGACAAGATAAATGTTAGGGGAAAAAAGGGTTTGACATTCTGATCGAACCCGTCGTAGAGTTTGACATTCTGGTCGAACCCATCACAGAGTTTGACATTCTGATCTAACCCATCGTAGAGCATTAGGGCAGTAGTAAATCATATGGTATCTTCTTCGGTGACCTTTCTGGAGACAGCATGCATGGCCAACCAACACAGAACATGGAGAGGATCTGTGTGACTAATTTACAACATCCACTGGTCGAACTCAACAGTTCCTTAACTTCAAGAGTTCCTTAACTGTCGACATAATAGTTATGTGGAACTTGTTCCACTGTTTGTTTGTTTTTTACCTCACAGTCCACACTAAAATACTTTGAACATGGTTGGGTGGAGCTCTTTAGTATATCTCATTGTTGTTTTTCAGCGGAAGAGAAATGGGGAAAAAGAAACACACAGAGAAAATATATTTAACTGAAGTACAACGCCACGGAGAAATAGGCTACACACCCATCTGGTCCAGATGAAATCTGTCAGAGCGATGCACTCCCGCCATTGAACTCTGCAAACCGAGTGTGCACACTGGTCGAGATTGATTGACAGGTTTTGGCTTGCAGAACCTGGTCTCACTTATGATGCGTTCACACGGCCCGAGACGTGACGGTCAGTGGGTCATGACCTGGGTCAAACAATGACGGAGCTCCTTATTCCGATGTTAGGGTCAAAGGTCCTCCAATCAGAATCATCCATTTGTCACATGCATAATACACATCTAGCGTTTAGCTTTGATGTCCCATTTTGGAAAAGCGATGTGGTCCCAAAGACCTTAATACTGACCTAACGTTTGACCTTTTGGGGGTCATTTTAGAGTCAGCCTAGCTCCAGGCATTTTGGTGTATGCTAAGTGATAACAATCAATTATAACATAATGCACTTATGCAGTGCTTTTGCAGATGCTAGTCAATGGGGTGGAGAATGCTGGAAAAGGATGGGCAGTAGTGGGAGTGAGTTCACTTACCAAGAAAGAACTGTCCTGCAGGTGTCATAAGAGAGAGAGAGAGGGAGAGAGAGGCAGAGAGAGAGAGGAAGATTGTTTTTAACTTAATTGCAGGCCAATTCATAAATTAATCGAATGAATCAAATAAATAGCCCTACATTTCGAATGACTAACCGTCTATAATATACAATAACAAACACTCTGGAAGAGTCCCAGTAAATGGAAACAGGAGTGAAACTCGCGGTTAAATCTTCAATGTTTTCCAGACTAACAAGAATTCCATCCGTCTCTCTCTCTCTAGGATTGGTGGGGGTTGCTTGTTTAAGCCAATTGGCAGAGAGCAATGCTAATGTCATATCGGTGTCGGTCGTGAGTTGAGAACATTACGAACCGGGCGCAAGTGAATTTATCCGGAGATGCGGTGACATTCACAGGTGAACTTTACAAAGTAGACCCTTCACTCGTTTGTGCCTACAACATGCAGTCGCCAACATTTGGACGAATCTAACCGCTCAGTACCGGACAAGTCTACGGGACAGCGGTGCGCTTTCTGGACATTTCATCCAATGCGACGTAACGTGCATCGTTTCTACAATTCAAGGAATATTGGTTCTGAACTCTTTGGGGGTAAGGGTACCATTTATGTTGCGTCCTTGTATCAGTGTATTTCAAGTATCAAATGATTGCGTATAGATGGCATAATGGAAACTGTTTTTATATTGCAATTTCGTTTAACTTTTAAGAGCCTGAATTGAGCTCCCCGGTGAAATGTGTTTATTTCATTATTTATCACGAGTAGCCTCACTTTATTAGGCTACTATTCACAAGAACCATCGGGCTATTTTTCCTCTGGAGAAGTGAATTTTATAATCAGATGCTCTATCATATTTAAATGCACTGTTGTTGACTATGAAAGCTTGTCGTCATTTTTTTAGCAAGGGTCTGAGAGAGGGCTTTCTATATCCTATGTTATATAGATATGTTATTCATAATGTTTTCAGAATCCCCACGGTCTGTTAATCATTATGAATGCTTTCCAGAAATGAAATAGCCTAGCCTAATGGGCAATTAACATAGCCTAGCCTAACCGTCTAATAAGAGATCACAAATACTTTCCTTCTCAGTGGTGGTCTTAGGAACAAACGCTTTCTGTATGTAAGTGTGGCAATGCGGTCTAAAATATAGTGGGTGTATGTGTCGAACTTCGAGGTGTGGAGGCCCCCCTGGGTTCCAGATGTATGGACTCAGCTGTTGCCTGTCACTTTCGTGACAACTGGTCGGCCGGGCAGTGTGACTGTGGCCGCTGCTGCTGCGCTGTCTGTCTGTCTCTCCCTGCGCACTTCCATCCCCGACTCGAAGCGAGCCGCGGTGCGCTCTGCTCAACCACTGAAGGGAGATTGTGTTTACTCTCTGTTCACAGCGTCACTTTTCAGTCCTTTTCTGTCGTTTCGTGTGTTTGACATTCTTGGTGGATGGATATACTGTTTACTAGACTCTCTCACCGAGGGAATGCTGACACACACTCGTCACAATCTTGTATGATTGCCAAAGGCACCAACACATGGAAGTTTATGTTATGTTTCATTTACAAAAGCCTTTCCTTAAATAATATTTGCTCCCAACGGGGGACAGTCAACATCAACATAAGCCACTAAGCCTGTATGCGTGCTCTCTCTGAAGGCTTGTAGTGTATGTAGCCGAGTGTGGCTCTGTGGCGTTCCCTGGGTTCAGTTTCTGTTAGAGGGAGAGCAGGACGGCACACGCACGCACGTGTGGGCAAGCACAGTGACAAGAACGGACCCAGGCAGACTGGCTTGAAATCTGTCACTGTGACCACAGCTGGTAGGCTGCATTGGGGAAAGAAAAACTGATAGCTTTATTGGCATGGGAAACGTGCCCCCCCAAAAAGTGAAATGGATAAAACAAAAGTAAAAGGAACAATTAGAAATGAACACTAAACATTACGTTCACATAAGTATCAAAATAATAGAGACATTTCAAATGTCATATTATGGCTCTGTACAGTCTCTCGCTCTCTCGATCCATCTGCTGATCCCAGCACAGCCCTGTTTAAATCCTGTCAGCTCAGAGAGGTGAGAAAAGATGGACCAGTTCTCACACTTCAGATTGGTGTCTCACAGTGTCACAGTGTTATGCATGAGCAGTTTTAACTGAAGGTGTTCTGTCACTCTGTCTTATTGGACACGTGGTTAGTCAGTGATGGGGTACAATCCATTTGGGGTTGAGTTAGTGTGATCTCTGTCCATGTGAAAGTTATTAGTGAATCCGAGAGCAGAAACATGTGTGTTTGAAACACTATGGCATGCTGTGTGTGTGTGTGTGTGTGTGTGTGTGTGTGTGTGTGTGTGTGTGTGTGTGTGTGTGTGTGTGTGTGTGTGTGTGTGTGTGTGTGTGTGTGTGTGTGTGTGTGTGTGTGTGTGTGTGTGTGTGTGTGTGCATGTGTTTCTTGGGTAAAATAGGGCAGAGAGGGCTCAGAGCAGAAATCAAGGTAGGGGTGTCACCTAGTGGCCAGAAGAGCCACTCACTGCTTTGGTTGGCAGCTTTTTGGTCAGCTCATCAATGGCATTTAACTATGACATAACTACACTGAACAAAAATATGTCTCAGGTCAGTTAGGATCACCAATTTATTTTAAGAATGTGAAATGTCAGAATAATAGTAGAGTGAATGATTTATTTCCACTTTTATTTCTTTCATCACATTCCCAGTGGGTCAGTAGTTTACATACACTCAATTAGTGTTTGGTTGCATTGCCTTTAAATTGTTTAACTTGGGTCAAACATTTCGGGTAGCCTTCCACAAACTTCCCACAATAAGTTGGGTGAATTTTGGCCCATTCCTCCTGACAGAGCTGGTGTAACTGAGTCAGGTTTGTAGGCCTCCTTGCTCGCACACGCTTTTTCAGTTCTGCCCACAGATTTTCTATAGGTTTGAGGTCAGGGCTTTGTGATGGCCACCTTGACTTTGTTGTCCAATTTGCCACAACTTTGGAAGAATGCTTGGGGTCATTGTCCATTTGGAAGACCCATTTGCGACCAAGCTTTAACTTCCTGACTGATGTCTTGAGATGTTGCTGCAATATATCCACATAATTTTTCTTCCTCATGATGCCATTAATTATGTGAAGTGCACCAGTCCCTCCTGCAGCAAAGCACCCCCACAACATGATGCTGCCACCCCCGTGCTTCATAGTTGGGATGGTGTTCTTCGGCTTGCAAGCCTCCCCCTTTTTCCTCCAAACATAATGATGGGCATTATGGAATTTTCCAAGTTGTTTAAAGCCACAGTCAACTTAGTGTATGTAAACTTCTGACCCACTGGAATTGTGATACAGTGAAATAATCCGTCTGTAAACAATTGTTGGAAAAATTACAAAGTAATTATCCTAACCGACCTGCCAAAACTATAGTTTGTTAACCAGAAATGTGTGGAGTGGTTGAAAAACGAGTTTTGATGACTCCAACCTAAGTGTATGTAAACTTCCGACTTCAACTGTACACCATACACCAACGAATGTTGTTGTGATTTCCTGTGATATAATATGCAAAGTTTCTTATATATGAAGTATTCTATACATTTCCTCACAATTTCCTCACCTTAGGCCTAGACTGAACAGCAGTGTTCATTTAGCCGTTTAGATCATCTCGGAGGAGAAATGAAATCTGTAGAAACCAGGCTGGCATACAATGGTTTGCAGAGGGTGCAAATCCTCTCTTATGAATATGCTGTTATTTATGGAGAAAAGATTAACTGAGAAAAGGCCCAGGAAAGAATTTCTGGACCAGCCCCAAACGTCGAGTAATGTTTGGATGTCTCATTTTGGAAGATTTATCTGAATACCATGAATGTATTTATTTTTTTCATTCTTCCATCTAATATGAATCAGAATATAATCCACGAAGGAAAATAAGAAGTTTGAGTTTGTTATAAATTCTCTTGGACATGGTCTTGGAGACATTGTAGATGCACCATGGCCAACTGAGTGCCAACTCAATAAATCGTAAGTCTGTAGAATAGATGGTTCTTCATTATATTTTAATATGCAGCAGTGTATTGTTCAGTCCTCACAGGATCAGGATTGTGTAGTTTATAACCCTGCCTGCTTATTCTCATACGAATACCCCCAAATTACAGTAAATTAGGCTGGTCCCAGATCTGTTTGTACATTACTGGCCTATATAGCCAACTCCTATGATCTTTACTAATCGCCTGGTCCCATATCTGTTGGCGCAGTAGAACCAATTCTTAATGTCGTTGTCAATGCCAGTAGGAGTTGGCCAAACAGCACAAACAGATCTGGGACCAGGCTACTCAACTCAAGTATACCTTTCATCCTGTGAAAGTGACTGGTTCCATCACATTAGTGCCGTGGTGTGCCAGTGCATTAGTGTGTCATCAGCTAGAGGTGTGGAGAGCTGAGGACTGATCACAGACATGAATCCAATCTTAGACATAAAGTCAAACACGTCGGCGTGTGTGTGTGACAGACCCACAGAAAAGTGTGTGTTTGTGCACGTTTGTTTGTGTGTGTGTGTGGGTGCGAGTGTGCTGCTCACGTGTGTGTGTGCGGCAGCCGTCTAGCCGAGTGCGAATGAGCAGAAATGCAAGCCCCGGTGCCTGTATGTGTATACGTTACCTCTGTTGATTTAATACCCCTAGCAGTGAAATGTACACAGAGCTGTGTTTGTGCAGGACTGAATGAATCACCCTCACGTCCGTGTAAATCGCTCTCAAGCCAAACAGTCTGGCACTGGGCTGGCAGGCTTTTATCCCCAGACAGAGTGTGTGTGTCTGTGTGTGTGTGGGCTAGGCCAGCTCTCTGCATGCCTGTCGAATGGGCTAAAAGCAGTAGGGTATTTCCATGTAAAAATCCCCATGAGCACTAACATGTGAAGTTCATTGGATCATCACATTTGGTGTCAAATGAAAGCTGAGAGTCAATATCTTTGAGATAGTAAGCCACGTGTACGTTGTTCGACCATTTTCCATCCCAAAAAAAGTGTTTTACGCAATGGCTTTGATTTCTGGTAAAAACATATGGAAAATTGGTCTTCGAAAACATCTAGCAGAAAACGTCTCAAAAGGTAGAAATACATCGAAACACAATAACGTTGAAGTGAAGACTCTGGCCAGCTAATATCAACATTTACATTTAGCTTGGGAGAAATGTTTTGCCGTCTATAAGTTGAATAAATATTGCCCCGTGTCTTGTCATTCTGTTACCAAAAACCCACATATGTTTAAGATATATTCCAAATGTCTCTCCCTCATGAAGAGAAAGGATAATGCAAGTTCACAGAAGTAACAAGTAAAGGGAGACCTACCAATTAGTTACAGTGGTTTTACTGATAACAATTTGGTTTAGGATTTATTAAATGATTAAAAATGCATCATTCTGTTGCCAAATCATAACGGTTTTCTTTCTCTTTCTGTCGCATGGTGGTCAAAGCAAGAGTGTGAAAACCCTCCCTCTCTCTCTCCCTGTCCCTTCTCTCTCTCTCTCTCCAGTTAATGTAATCTCTTATTTTGGAAAGAGGGATCATCAACAGGGAAGAGAAAGGAGGTACTAGACGGAGCAGCAATATTTAGACGTTGACCCGTCATTTATTTATTTTAGTCTTAACATTTACATTTACATTTAAGTCATTTAGCAGACGCTCTTATCCAGAGCGACTTACAAATTGGTGCATTCACCTTATGATATCCAGTGGAACAACCACTTTACAATAGTGCATCTAACTCTTTTAAGGGGGGGGGGGGGTTAGAAGGATTACTTTATCCTATCCTAGGTATTCCTTAAAGAGGTGGGGTTTCAGGTGTCTCCGAAAGGTGGTGATTGACTCCGCTGACCTGGCGTCGTGAGGGAGTTTGTTCCACCATTGGGGTGCCAGAGCAGCGAACAGTTTTGACTGGGCTGAGCGGGAACTGTACTTCCTCAGAGGTAGGGAGGCGAGCAGGCCAGAGGTGGATGAACGCAGTGCCCTTGTTTGGGTGTAGGGCCTGATCAGAGCCTGAAGGTACGGAGGTGCCGTTCCCCTCACAGCTCCGTAGGCAAGCACCATGGTCTTGTAGCGGATGCGAGCTTCAACTGGAAGCCAGTGGAGAGAGCGGAGGAGCGGGGTGACGTGAGAGAACTTGGGAAAGTTGAACACCAGACGGGCTGCGGCGTTCTGGATGAGTTGTAGGGGTTTAATGGCACAGGCAGGGAGCCCAGCCAACAGCGAGTTGCAGTAATCCAGACGGGAGATGACAAGTGCCTGGATTAGGACCTGCGCCGCTTCCTGCGTGAGGCAGGGTCGTACTCTGCGAATGTTGTAGAGCATGAACCTACAGGAACGGGTCACCGCCTTGATGTTAGTTGAGAACGACAGTAATATTTAACAATATTATTAATTTAAAAAACGGTGCAAAACCTTGTCAAATGTGAAAAAAATGCATAGGTCCGGACCCCGGTGTCCTCATATGTAGCTACGGCCCGGAGCGAGAGAGAGAGATAGGCTGTGGGGTATAACCCAGTATTTCATGGCCAGACTAGGGAGAGATGGAAGTCAAATCATGGCAGTCAATACTGCAGAGTGACTGCAGAGTGACTGCAGAGTGACTGCAGAGCCTGTCGGTGGCCTCGGCCATAAACAGTTTGTGGTAGGATGGCGGGGAGCTTAATGAATTGTGACTTGTTTAAACGCTGGTGGTCCCTGCACACGCGGTCACTCACAAACTCACTCCATGTAAACTGCTGTGCTTTGCTGCTTGAGTTATCGTTTGTAGGGCAGTGCAGCTAGAGTGTGCTCGTTCGAAGAGAGGCGATTTAAGATACACTATTATCACCGGTCTTCTGTAGTAGTTTAATCACAGGTTTGCCTCATGTTTGCTTTGTGTTGAAGATGTTCTACTTTAACTTTGTAACTCAAACAGTTACACTTGCACGAGGTCCTCTATAGGAGTTTTATCATAAATGTATGTTTTCTTTGCGTTTCTTTCTCAAACGTTCATCTCCCAACCTGCTAAAGCTAAGGCCATGTGAGATCTGCCTGCCTAAGCTGTGGCCCACATTGAATTGACATGCTTAGCATTTTTGTAAAGTGATTAAAGGTAGTTAGTGATTTAGCACTTCCAGACACAACTCTGTTTATTAGGAGTTGCAGGATGATGTGGGGGGAAAAACAGACTTGGCACACACATTGGAGTTTTATGCCCTACCAGATCTGTGGTGCTATAACCACACATGAACACACACACACACACACACACACACACAAACACACAAAAGTTTAATGCCCTACCAGATCATCTGTTGCTGCTAGAACCACACACACAGCGTAATTGTGGGTATAAACATCAGACCACCACGATGATGAAAGTCATACTCCAGCTCACACACACACATTTCATTATTTCCCCATACATACTCAAGATGCCCAGCTCTGAGGGTGGAATCTTAACCCTTTGACGCGTACAATCACGTATTTGTGATCATTGTTGAGCGGTCCCTGCAGCGTACGATCTCAAATATGTGATTGGAGCAGTAGCAACGGAACGCATGACGCAACAAACACATCTTAACACCATTGTTGTCTGAACAGCATTTTAATATTTTTTTGTACTGATGGAAAATAAAGGTCTTAACTTTATTCCTCAATTTGACCTTTTTATTGTAAAAGATAAAAGCGAACGTCATCATCCAAGCATCACACGGAACACATCCACAGCCAAACTCATTCCATAAACCAGTTTAAATAACGAAACGTAAGTTAGCGACCTAACAGCTAGACTAGTTTACAACGTACCACATCTCTGGTGAGCACAAGAGACTAATGTAATGTTGTTTAGAAAAGAAATGCATGTCAGCTAAGCTAACAGCAGCTAAATTCTTCATGATGGCAGCCATGTTTGTTTATGTTTGACTTGGCGAAAACTCCCTAGTCCCAGAATGCGATTCACTATAAAACGCAAATAAACAAAGTCAAGGATGGCTGCGCTCATTGCCTGAAAATATGAACTTAGTTTTGCCACTTTTCAACATATTACAAAGCGTCAATGTACTTGTTACAGTGTATACAAGAAACGGAGCACATGACTTGACAAGTCGTTAACCGTTTTTGTCAAATCACAAAGCAAATACATTTTTTCACCTCACAGATCATCACACCAAATACAAGCCTACTGCCTAGCCTAACCGTAGTGCGAAAGCTAAACAGGGATGAAAACATTTTAGGGGGGTTGTGAGGGGGCATTCATTTCATTTGTGGGGGGTTTTCAAGTCCATAGGGGGTAGAGATGGGGGAAGGTATCGTAGGGGTATATGATGCAGGAAATATTACTATGATGGGGGATTTATCAATAAATGGAGGGCAAACGCAAGAGAAGTTTATATGCGAAATAAAAATAAAACCCCTGGAAAGGGGGGTCTGAGCTGGCAACCCTGAGGTACCAAAGTTACAATCTGATTTTGCGTTCAAAACAACTGGGAACTGGGAATTCTCCGACTTTCGACTTCAGTGAATTCAAGACAACTGGCAACTCGGGGGAAAAAACGGTCATCCAACTCGGATTCCAACTTGGGAACTCTGGCCTCTTTCTAGAGCTCTGACTTTCCAACCTGAAGATCATTAACGTCATGATTTTACCAAGTTTTTTTCAGAGTTCACAGTTGTATTGAAAGAGCCATAAATCATTAGAGTGAACTATTCCTTGTTATAACATCTTTGGTCTGACAGAAGCTTACGTGACAACCAGGCCCGCCACAAGAGTCGCTAGTGCGAGATGGGACAAGAACATCCCTGCCGGCCAAACCCTCCCCTAACCCGGACCCAGCTGGGTCAATTGTGCACCGCCCCATGGGTCTCCCGGGTCGCGGCCAGCTGCGACAGAGCCTGGACTCAAACCAGGATCTCTAGTGGCACAGCTAGCACTGTGATGCAGTGCCTTAGACCACTGCGCTAGTCGGGAGGCCCTTCAAAAAAGTATTTACACACATTACATATGTGTCCATTAAAATCTATTCAAGAATCGGAATGCATGATTTGTCACCAGTACTTGAAAACATGTAAATAAAACAGTAAATACATTATGATCCATACATACATATGGTGTGCTACAGCAGGAACGACAACACGATATACAGAAAATAAGGCACTTACTTTGATAGGAACGCACACAATTTGTAAGAAAAACAACCATGAAGGCAATGCGGGCGCCAGCCAGAAAATGTGCTGGAGGAAAACGTTGTTCTGTTCTGACTAGAGTCAATGTCTTCATACTTGATCTGGGGAAACACTAGGGAAGTGCTTGGGCTCTCGTTGAAGAGAGAAGTTTGTCCGGCTCAGTAAAGCAACAAACATAAATTGTACGCAACAGTGAAATGGGCTTATGTGGATTAACGAGGAGGCAGAACACACCTCAATTCAAACTGTTGTTAGAAAATAAAACTTGTTCGAAAATCATTTGAAATTGACAAGTTAAAACATAGCCTATAGATAATTAGCAGGCAGCTTGCCTTGGTTTAAGAGCAGGGCTGGTAACTGTCCTGTTGCGTAACAATCACATTTTGGAACAGTGAGCGCATTCTGCCATCAAGCACATGAAAAAACTAACGTTGGGGCAACGGTATGAGATATTTGGAACTCACATGTGAAAAGGTTAACCTGATATGCGCACACTTGAGTTGATGATAGCATAAATCATGTGTTGATTGCAATGGAGCATTTGCGCATCAACTTAGATGGAAAGTTGGTCCTGTCCAACCTGATCCAAACACGGACTACACACAGACACGGACTACAAACGGTGCTATCTAGAACATTAAATGGTCCTTTGGCTCTCCCCATAGGGGAACCCTACGAAGAACACTTTTTGGTAGCAGGTAGAAGAACCCTTTTGGTTCTAGGTGGAACCCTTTTTTGGTTCAATGTAGAGCTTTTTCTACACAGGGTTCTACATGGAACCCAAAAGGGTTCTCCTATGGGGACAGCCGAAGAGCCTTTTTGGAACCCTTTTTTCTAAGAGTGTACTAGCCCCATAGGAGGGCCTGTTTTTCCCTTCTCCTCGTCTATGGGGTTCCGAGTCTTACGTGGCCATCCTTCTAAATCTGGTCTCGGTACGTGAGAAGCCTGGGCTTCCGAGGTTATGGGGTTCATACTATGTTTGTCTATGGAGATTGCATGATTGTGTGCTCGACCTCCTCTTCACAGTAGCATCACAAGGATAGGAGAGGAGAAAAGAAAACCACATCACCCTGAGACATAGTCATTAAAGAACACAGCTTATTTACCTGAACCCCAACAGGAAAGTAATCTAGAGCCTTCTGTCCCTGCCGGACCCCTGGCTGGAAGTATGCAAAACATTCTTCCCCTCCCCGGTCCTTCCTGTGTTTCTCATTCCAGACCCGCCGTCCTGTAGTCCAGCCCCCGGTCTGTTGTCATTGTCAGGAGAGGTCATGTCAGGGAGAATTGATGATATGGAAAAGGTCAGGTATTTAATGGATTCGACTGGGTGAGGGAGTTTATACATGCTGCAGTGAAGGTACAGTGGGGAGAACAAGTATTTGATACACTGCCGATTTTGCAGGTTTTCCTACTTACAAAGCATGTAGAGGTCTGTAATTTTTATCATAGGTACACTTCAACTGTGAGAGACAGAATCTAAAACAAATATCCAGAAAATCACATTGTATGATTTTTAAGTAATTAATTTGCATTTTATTGCATGAAATAAGTATTTGATACATCAGAAAAGCAGAACTTAATATTTGGTACAGAAACCTTTGTTTGCAATTACAGAGATCATACATTTCCTGTAGTTCTTGACCAGGTTTGCACACACTGCAGCAGGGATTTTGGCCCACTCCTCCATACAGACCTTCTCCAGATCCTTCAGGTTTGGGGGCTGTCGCTGGGCAATACGGACTTTCAGCTCCCTCCAAAGATTTTATATTGGGTTCAGGTCTGGAGACTGGCTAGGCCACTCCAGGACCTTGAGATGCTTCTTACGGAGCCACTCCTTAGTTGCCCTGGCTGTGTGTTTCGGGTCGTTGTCATGCTGGAAGACCCAGCCACGACCCATCTTCAATGCTCTTACTGAGGGAAGGAGGTTGTTGGCCAAGATCTCGCGATAAATGGCCCCATCCATCCTCCCCTCAATACGGTGCAGTCGCCCTGTCCCCTTTGCAGAAAAGCATCCCCAAAGAATGATGTTTCCACCTCCATGCTTCACGGTTGAGATGGTGTTCTTGGGGTTGTACTCATCCTTCTTCTTCCTCCAAACACGGCGAGTGGAGTTTAGACCAAAAAGCTCATGTTGTCTCATCAGACCACATGACCTTCTCCCATTCCTCCTCTGGATCATCCAGATGGTCATTGGCAAACCTCAGAAGGACCTGGACATGCGCTGGCTTGAGAAGGGGGACCTTGCGTGCGCTGCAGGATTTTAATCCATGACGGCGTAGTGTGTTACTAATGGTTTTCTTTGAGACTGTGGTCCCAGCTCTCTTCAGGTCATTGACCAGGTCCTGCCGTGTAGTTCTGGGCTGATCCCTCACCTTCCTCATGATCATTGA
Organism: Salvelinus alpinus; assembly: GCF_045679555.1. Lineage (NCBI taxonomy): Eukaryota > Metazoa > Chordata > Actinopteri > Salmoniformes > Salmonidae > Salvelinus > Salvelinus alpinus. The sequence continues at coordinate 54,169,311 of NC_092100.1, forward strand.
TGCCCCACGAGGTGAGATCTTGCATGGAGCCCCAGACCAAGGGTGATTGACCGTCATCTTGAACTTCTTCCATTTTCTAATAATTGCGCCAACAGTTGTTGCCTTCTCACCAAGCTGCTTGCCTATTGTCCTGTAGTCCATCCTAGCCTTGTGCAGGTCTACAATTTTATCCCTGATGTCCTTACACAGCTCTCTGGTCTTGGCCATTGTGGAGAGGTTGGAGTCTGTTTGATTGAGTGTGTGGACAGGTGTCTTTTATATAGGTATCGAGTTCAAACAGGTGCAGTTAATACAGGTAATGAGTGGAGAACAGGAGGGCGTCTTAAATAAAAACTAACAGGTCTGTGAGAGCCGGAAATCTTACTGGTTGGTAGGTGATCAAATACTTATGTCATGCAATAAAATGCAAATTAATTACTTAAAAATCATACAATGTGATTTTCTGGATTTTTGTTTTAGATTCCGTCTCTCACAGTTGAAGTGTACCTGTGATAAAAATTACAGACCTCTACATGCTTTGTAAGTAGGAAAACCTGCAAAATCGGCAGTGTATCAAATACTTGTTCTCCCCACTGTATTTTCTGGGATTTACCAGGTTGCGAGCTCTAGTAGACAATGCAAGACTTTAATCTAGAATTTGGGTGTTCATTTTGCTAAAAGGCCTAAGGTAAGTGTTGATGAGGTGTCTTCGGTGGCTGGTAAACATACATAGTGGTCTGGGTCACATTGTCATTATTTAGCCAAAATGCATAATGATGATGCAAAAAAACACAAATGCCAAAAATGATAAGGCATAGAATGGAATGATATTCAGTCATTCTAAATGGTTCTGAAAAATAATCATTAGATTAAAGCCCTAAAATGAGCAGACTCTTCTTCTTCAAGATGTAAAGCGGCCACTTCTCATGCATTCCTCCAATGCCTTATACCGCTACTCATGTGAGATCATCTCTATCTCCTGGTCCAGAGATAATTCTCTAGTGTGATCTTCAAGCACACGCCTGCCGATAGCCTCCAGTGTGTGTGTGCGTCTAGCCTCCAGCGCCAGAAGGCCATCGCATGCTTATATAGCCACTTGACCTCATTCACCATTCTCCATGTGAACCTCTGAATTAGATTACAGTCCAGAAGTGTGGTTCACTGATTCGTGTTGCGTTGGATAAACAAACACAGAACAGTAGTGACTGAGGAGAGGTTCTCACAGGCCCTGCACGGGAGGAGAAGATGAATGATACAAAGACAGCAAACTGTCCCTTACTTCCTTCCTCAATGTCTTGCATGGTCCCATATCCTCCTCCTGACATAAGCAAGTGAGTTGTCTCTCTCACTGCACATAGATGAAGTAGTTTGCTCTCTCACTTTCTTTCTGTTACGGGTCATTTCCTCCTGAATCAAAGATTATGTGTCAGCTGATCCAGGAGAGAGCGATGGTATAGTCCATCCCCTCCCTGCCTTCCTCTTCAAAATTAGTTGACAGACAGTGAGATAGAACAACAGAAGGTGTGTGTTCTCTCTCTGTCTCTCTCTCTGTCTCTCTCTCTCTCTGTGTGTGTGAATTATCAATAGCAGCCCATTCAGGGCTCCCTAACACTTGTTGTGGAGCAAACATCTTGCCTTCCAGTTGATCCTTTATGCAGGACATGAGTCATCTCATTGCAGTAGGCTTCGTGCTCCACGTGTATCTTCCTTTGTGTGCTAGCTAGTGTTTACCCCCATGTTGTGAATAGACTTATCTTTTGTCATCTGGTGGAAGTGACTATAAGCCACAGTTGAAGGTGGGCTGGAGGCTAACCTAGAGGTGGGTCAATATTGACGCTAGACGAACTGAGGATGACATACCTAGCAGAGTAAACCCCAGGGCCACAATAGCCCCAGCCAGATGACAAAGAGAGGTTTGTTTGCCCTGCTACGACCTCCATGGCAGCTCCTAGAGTGTCGAAGAGAGAGAGAGAGGAGTTCAAAGAGCTGAGGCTTTGTTTGGTGTGCTCACACTGTCTTCCTGTTCTGACTGTTAGGGTGGTGGCAGCAGCACTAGCTCCAGATGTAGATGTAATGTGTGTGTGTGTGTGTGTGTGTGTATGCACACGCGTGCGTATGCACAACCACACTAGCCCAACCACAGTACATTCAGCTCAAAAGATGACTCAACAAAGCAAACAACATAATAACATCTCTTGAAGGCAAATGAATAACAATTTGTTTTTAATCGAATTGCCATTAAAATGTTGCGAAATTCTTCAGCATGTGTCCACAAAGCACATTCCCACATGGTAGACCATGTCACTCCTTAAAGTCGCTTGAAACGTTTAGATGTCGTTAGTGACCTTAGAAGTCACAGCTCCAACAGTAACACAGAGACGCGGACAGAAGAAAACCAAACATAGCCGATGTCCCAAATGGCAACCTATTCCCTACGTAGTTCACTCTAAAAGGGGAATAGGGTGCCATTTGGGATGCAGCCATAGTGGCCTGGGTTCTAAGAATAAGCCCTGTGCCATGGGAATGACATGTGTAATCTGTGAGGTGATAAGACAGGGGCTGGTGTCCTGTTTTCCATTCCTCACATAGCCTAGCCTGCACACTGTTGAAGCTGTGTGTTCAGCTTAACCTCCCGGTGCCCAGGGCACTATAATGGCTATAGCTTGGCCTCCGTCGGCTATGTCTGTTCCTCTGTAATCTCCCAGAACCAAAATATTGTGTGCACTAACTAGCTAGCTACACACTTTGAGTCAGCATGATATTTATTTGAACAGTCCGTAATGTTCTTCTGACTCAGGGTTCTGTGGTCTCTCGGCAGAATGGCTCTCTGAATGGATCTCTCTTAACGCTCAGACACACCGGTAGGATTGTCCAACGTTTGCCTGCCGACAGTACACAAATATGTGGACAGCCCTTCAAATGAACGGATTTGGCAATTTCAGCCACACCCGTTGCTGACAGGTCGAGCACACAACCATGCAATCTCCGTAGACAAACATTGACAGTACAACGGTCTTACTGAAGAGCTCAGTGACCTTTCCAATAAGTCAGTTCGTCAAATTTCTGCCCTGCTAGAGCTGCCCTGGTCAACTGTAAGTGTTGTTATTGGGAAATGGAAGCAGCAATGGCTCAGCCGCAAAGTGGTAGGCCACACAAGCTCACAGAACTGGATCGCCGAGTGCTGAAGCGCGTAGCGCGTATTGTCTGTACTTGGTTGCAACACTCACTACCGATTTCCAAACTGCCTCTAGAAGCAACGTCAGCACAATAACTGTTTCGTCGGGAGCTTCAAGAAATGGGTTTACATGGCTGAGCAGCCGCATACAAGCCTAAGATCACCATTCACAATGCCAAGCGTCAGCTGGAGTGGTGTAAAGGTTGCCACCATTGGACTCTGGAGCAGTGGAAACGCGTTCTCTGGAGTGACGAATCACGCTTCATCATCTGGCAGTCTGACGGAGTAATCTGGGTATGGTGGATGCCAGGCGAATGCTACCTAATCATTAGTCAAACAGTTGCAAACAAGAGTTTCTATTGGATGAATTCAGGTATATTTATCCCCGTTTCGTGCCATTTGCTTCAGTTTAAGAAACGTTTTTCAACAGAATCGGCAGAATGAATAGAACCCTAATCACAAGCAAACACAGAACTAGCAGCCACATATAAACCGCATGATAACTTTGCTCGTTGTATATATAATTCCTTCTCGCATCTACGCTCTCTCCTCCTCTCACCTTTTCCCTTCACTTGTGGACTTCAGTGTCTGTGACCAGGTGAAAAAACCTTACGAAGCCAAACTTTCATACCATGACCGCTAACTGCTACACACAGCCTACATCGTTTTCACCATATTATTACTATAGCTTTATAAAAACCTGCTTAGGGCTGACCCCAATTAGTCGACTGGTCAATATCACTTCCCTATTAAATATATCGCCAGTAGTACATTTACCGTTAATTCCTGTAATTTCTAATCTACAATGTTTGTTTGGTTATGGTAATTTCTGTTAATGCATTCAATATATTATTATTCCAGTCTTACCGTTCTTATTGTCAGATTGGACACATTGTTTGCAATGTTGAGTAAGGACTCACACCTGATAACGTATAGAAGTATATAGGCATATAAATGTGCCCATTTGTGGATCTGATTAGTATTTCTGATTGGTTTAATGCACCGCCACTAATGAGCTGTGGAGATTCTCAAAGTTATGTTTTCTTCACCTCAAACAGCAAGCAATAAAGTCTGTTTTTACATCTGTCAAGAATGACAATAGTTCCTCGATGTATTTGAAAAATCTTTCCAGCTCACAATTCCGTGTGAAAGTGAAAAATGTCATGCTCAGATCCAGTGGAAACGTCATAAAATAGGCCTACCTGATTTACTTCTTATCAGTCCTTGACTTGGACTGAAATAGGTTCCAGTACTCATTTTGGGTGCTGTTACTGTTTATATTTAGGTGCAGGAGCTCCACAATACTTTTGAGCTAATGTTCTATAAGAGGAACAGGAGCTTAAGCTGTAGAACATTTTAGGTGCTGGTACTCAGCTCCGATGAGCTCCTGCCCAAGTCAAGCGCTTCTTCTTATCCCTTGCGCAAATAGGCTACAGCTGTGTCTGTCCCGAGCTCACTGGCACAGGAAACTCCGAGGGCCTAGAATATTTAATACAATGTTGCAAGTTCGCTAGCGCAAACTTCACTTCAGGCTGGACTCAAGTTAATAGTTGATACAATGTTTGAAGTTCGTTGCAGACAGGCCATGGTTAGCCAATGTGATTTATAGGATTTTCTTTTTTATCAGGATATTTTCGACCTGCAGGCTGCAATGTTTTTATTTGTTGGCTTTATGTGGGCTATTTTTACATAGTTGGCAATGGCAATAGAAGTAACTTTTAAGATTTGAATCATTTTCATTGAGAAAATCTACATGACAATGATTTTGAGATATGAAGACATTATTATAAATTAAATAAAACTGTTCCACGAAAATGTGCATATGAAAATCATAACTGGCACACAGATCGGTAGAAATGGCAAGATAAATTGGCATTCCACATGAGAAAGGTTGCAGACTACTGTAGTCTATTACCGGCAAATTCTGGAGAGTAATTGCAGAATCTGCAAAAGCCAGCAGGAGCGGGAGGAGAATGGGTCAGGCTAAGTTTTTTTTTCTTCAGGCTATAGATCTCTGGCTCCCTCTTGAGTCATTTGTGTGTTATTTCATCAAACCGTAAGCTTGTAGCATCAGACAAGCTCAATACATATCATTGATTTCATTAAAACACGTAGGGTGTGTCTATATATGGAAATTGGTCGAAAGAACCTTCGGTCGACCAATTTTCTTTTTGTTGTGGACAGCCCTAAACCAACTACAATCATGCAGTACAGTGTACAGCAAGCAGTTTAGTAGTTACACCGGCGGGCCCCGGTGGCAATAAATTAATAAAACCAAAGGCTTACCTTACTTGGAAGAGTTCCAGTGTTGGATAGCCGTTACCAGCCAACTTAAAATAGCATCCCTCTCACTTTGAACCAGGTGTTTGAGTAGACTAAACTAGCTAGCTGCATTCTCTAGCTAAGTAAGTGAAAGTAAAAGTTTAAAAAAATACTTATACTATGAAATATAGCTCTCTCTCTCTTGCTTCTCCTTAATTTTGGAAGAAATTAATTTGTTCAAAACTGTTCAACTATTGTCTTTCTCTCTCTTTGAGGCAACTACTCACCACATTTTATGCACTGCAGTGCTAGCTAGCTGTAGCTTATGCTTTCAATACTAGATTCAATGTCTGATCCTTTGATTGGGAGGACACCATTTCAGTTCATGCTGCAAGCCTTGATAGGTTGGAGTACGTCCTCCGGAAGTTGTCATAATTACTGTGTACGTCTATGGAAGAGGTGAGAACCATGAGCCTCCAAAGTCAATGTACCCAGAGGAGGACAGAAGCTAGCTGTCCTCCGGCTACACCATGGTGCTACCCTACAGAGTGCTGCTGAGGCTATGGTAGACCTTCATTGCAAAATAGTGTTTTTTAACCTATTATTTGGTTATGTGAATATATTTATAGTCGTGGCCAAAAGTTTTGAGAATGACAGAAATATGAATTTTCGCAAGGTCTGCTGCCTCAGTTTGTATGATGGTAATTTGCATATACTCCACAATGTTATGAAGAGTGATCAGATGAATTGCAATTAATTGCAAAGTCTCTCTTTGCCATGCAAATGAACTGAATCCCCCCAAAACATTTCCACTGCCTTTCAGCCCTGCCACAAAAGCACCAGCTGACATCGAGTGATCAGATGAATTGCAATTAATTGCAAAGTCTCTCTTTGCCATGCAAATGAACTGAATCCCCCAAAAACATTTCCACTGCCTTTCAGCCCTGCCACAAAAGGACCAGCTGACATCATGTCAGTGATTCTCTCGTTAACACAGGTGTGAGTGTTGACGAGGACAAGGCTGGAGATCACTCTGTCATGCTGATTGAGTTTGAATATCAAACTGGAAGCTTCAAAAGGAGGTTCAAAAGGAGGTTGGAATCATTGTTCTTCTTCTGTCAATCATGGTTACCTGCAAGGAAACACGTGCCGTCATCATTGCTTTGCACAAAAAGGGCTTCACAGGCAAGGATATTGCTGGCAGTAAGATTGCAGCTAAATCAACCATTTATCGGATCATCAAGAACTTCAAGGAGAGCGGTTCAATTGTTGTGAAGAAGGCTTCAGGGCGCCCAAGAAAGTCCAGCAAGCGCCAGGACCGTCTCCTAAAGTTGATTCAGCTGCGGGATCGGGGCACCACCAGTACAGAGCTTGCTCAGGAATGGCAGCAGGCAGGTGTGAGTGCATCTGCACGCACAGTGAGGCGAAGACTTTTGGAGGATGGCCTGGTGTCAAAAAGGGCAGCAAAGAAACCACTTCTCTCCAGGAAAAACATTAGGGACAGACTGATATTCTACATATTCTGCAAAAGGTAAAGGGATTGGACTGCTGAGGACCGGGGTAAAGTCATTTTCTCTGATGAATCCCCTTTCCGATTGTTTTGGGCATCTGGAAAAAAGCTTGTCCAGAGAAGACAAGGTGAGCGCTACCATCAGTCCTGTGTCATGCCAACAGTAAAGCATCCTGAGACCATTCATGTGTGGTGTTGCTTCTCAGCCAGGGGAGTGGGCTCACTCACAATTTTGCCTAAGAACACAGCCATGAATAAAGAATGGTACCAACACATCCTCCGAGAGCAACTTCTCCCAACCATCCAGGAACAGTTTGGTGACGAACAATGCCTTTTCCAGCATGATGGAGCACCTTGCCATAAGGCAAAAGTGATAACTAAGTGGCTCGGGGAACAAAACATTGATATTTTGGTTCCATGGCCAGGAAACTCTCTAGACCTCAATCCCATTGAGAACTTGTGGTCAATCCTGAAGAGGCGGGTGGACAAACAAAAACCCACAAATTCTGACAAACTCCAAGCATTGATTATGCAAGAATGGGCTGCCATCAGTCAGGATGTGGCCCAGAAGTTAATTGACAGCATGCCAGGGTGGATTGCAGAGGTCTTGAAAAAGAAGGGTCAACACTGCAAATATTGACTCTTTGCATCAACTTCATGTAATTGTCAATAAAAGCCTTTGACACTTATGAAATGCTTGTAATTATACTTCAGTATTCCATAGTAACATCTGACAAAAATATCTAAAGACACTTAAGCAGCAAACTTTGTGGAAATTAATATTTGTCATTCTCAAAACCTTTGGCCACGACTGTAGTATAGTAGTATAAAAAAATACTATTTTATTTTGATGAAATTCACTGAGGATGGTCTTCCCCTTCCTCTGAGGAGGAGCTTACACTGGTGGATGTATACGTAGAACGTGTACGTAATTGCTCCCCCATGTGAGGGTTCGTGCTCCCTGATTAGCTCAAAGTCAAGTTGTTGGCCACTGATGAGCATTGCGATTCTACAAGTAGAATCGGTAGATTCATCGCTACCGGGTCGGTACACAGCAGGTACCGCTTTTGTTATAGTGAGAGGAGGAACGGCCTCCCCCTGTGATAAGTACCCATCAGCAGTCTATCGGCAGTGAGATTCTTGGTGTGTTTCATGAATTACCCCTTTGTGGCGGCCTCTGATCTCTTCTGTTGTCCACAATGCGACCCCCAGCTATAGACAGGCCTGGACACTGGTCCCCAGAGCCCAGCCCAGGGCCATGGTCAAACATAGCTGTCTACTCAACCGGCGCAAACTGTCTCATACTTCACCCCTGGCCCCTGGACAGAAGTCTAATAATGGGGTCTGGGACTTCTATGTCCCCTGAAGCTTAACGCTAGCCCTCTCTCTAGGCTACCTGTGACCGCTAGCTAGCCATCCACATTTAGAGGTGAAGAGGTCAACGTCAGAGCCAGGGGAGGAAGGCCATGGGGGCTATGGAAGGAGGGGTATAATTCAGCCTCGTTTCCTTTCTCTTCTTCTTTCTGTTCAGTTTTTTTACTACCACCTTAATGAGAATGAAGCATCCCTACTGACTGTGTCAGAGGTCCCCTCTGTGCAGTGGTACTGGAGCATGTTAAATTAGCCTGTTATAAAATACTGTAGCTAACAGAGCCAGTGTTCCTCCAGGAATGTTAATGATTGTGTTAAGAATGGCGCCCGGAGCTATTATATGGAAGAGTGACACTCCGCCAAGCAAGCAGATGTGGCTAAAAGAACTCAATTCCATCTGAAAAAAGAACATACAATTTACGTAATAAACCCTTTGAATTTACTGATGTCTGGGGGGGACTTTCAGCAGTTGTCACCTTAGCTGCCTCATTATTTTCTTCATTAATGTATTATTATTATTATTTGTTTTTGAGTTGAATGATTTATTTTCTAGCATTGGATGTGAAAGTCATTCTGTCTCGTTTTTTTCTTGTTAATCATTGAAGTTAATATTGGTATAGGGGAGGGAGGGGGGTATGCATGTGTTGGAGAGGGAAGGGTTTTGCACAATGTGCTCCCATGTAGCATGCTGTGTAGGTGGAAGGAATAACGGGGCATTATCTGTCATATTTTGCTGACGATTGTTAAATTGTAAAAAATGACAATAAATATATTGTTAAAAAAAACAGAATAGCACCGGAGGGGATGGCTGCCATTTTAGTTTTTTGCTGTTTTTTTTTAACATAATTTGTCCGCCATCGTTTCATATAACCGAAAGGAGCTTCTGGACATCAGAACAGCGATTACTCACCTCGACCTGGACAATGATTTTTCTTTCATGAGTTGGGCGCGAAGGCCATACTGCTCTTCCCAAACCAGGCCCATATCCCTGACATTCGTATGAAGAGGAGACGCTGTTAGAGGTCGAAGAGCCGGATGCCTGGTGAGACTGCATTGACGAGTGGATAATCCACCTTTACCCTCCAATCTACTGGCGAACGTGTAATAACTGGAAAATAAACTGGATGAGCTCTGTTCGAGACCATCCAATCAATGGGACATAAAAAAAACAGTAATATCCTATGTTTCACAGAGTCGTGGCTGAACAAGGACATGGATAATATACAGTTAGCGGGGTCTTCTGTGCATCAGCAAGACAGTACAGCAGCCTCCGGGGGTGGTGTGTGTGTCATTGTCAAGAACAGCTGGTGCGCAATCTCTAATATTATGGAAGCCTCAAGGTTTTGCTCGCCTGAGGTAGAGTACCTCATGATAAGCTGTAGACCACACTATTTACCAAGACAGTTTATCTATATTCTTCGCAGCTGTCTATTTACCACCACAAATCGATGCTGACCACACTCAATGAGCTGTATAAGGCCATAAGAAAACAAGAAAATGCTCAACCATAGGCGGCGCTCCTAGTGGACAGGGACTTTAATGCAGGAAAACTGAAATCCATTTTACGTCACTTCTACCAGCATGTTACATGTGCAACTAGAGAGAAAAAAAAAATCTAGATCACCTTTACTCCACACACAGAGACATGTACAAAGCTCTACCTCGCCCTCCATTTGGCAAATCTGACCATAACTCTATCCTCCTGATTACTACTTTCAAGCAAAACTTAAACGGGAAGTACCAGTGATGCGCTCTATACGGAAGTGGTCAGATGAAGTGGATGCTAAGCTACAGGACTGTTTCGCTAGCACAGAATGGAATATGTTCCGGGATTCATTCCATGGCATTGAGGAGTAATACCACATCAGTCACCGGTTTCATTAATAAGTTCATCGACGACATCGTACCCACCGTACGTACATATCCCAACCAGAAGCCATAGATTTCGGGAAACATCCACACTGAGCTAAAGACTAGAGCTGCCGAGATAATGCCAAGAGTGTGCAAAGCTGTCATCAAGGCAAAGGGTGGCTACTTTGAAGAATCTCAAATATAAAATATATTTTGATTTGTTTAACACTTTTTTGGTTACTACATGTTCCATATGTGTTATTTCATAGTTTTAATGTCTTCACTATTATTCTACAATGTAGAAAATAGTAAAAATAAAGAAAAACCCTGGAATGAGTAGGTGTGTCCAAACTTTTGACTGGTCTTGTAGATGTTCCCTCAATTCCCTCGACTAACCCGTACCACTTTCCATTGACTCGGTACCGGTACTTGTATATAGCCTCGTCATTGTTATTTTATTGTGTTACTATCTTTCTTTGAGTTTATTTAGCAAATTTTTCTTACTTTTTTAAAATAGATTTTAATACATTTCACTGTAAGGTCTACTACACCTGTTATATTCGGCATGTGACAAATGCAATTTTATTTGTGCGTTTGATGGGATCCCTGACTGTGCTGAGAGAAGAAGTGTTTAACTGTTTGACTCAGAGTATTGTTGAATGCCATAGTTTGCCTTTTGAAGGCCTTGTGGGTCGTCGGGAAAACGCTTCCATGTGTGGGAAGGAAGGGAATGGATAATTTTTTTATTTTATGGCCTCCTTCGTTACAACGACTAGCCTCGGAGCGCTCACACCCTGGCGGGTTCAACTAGGCGGTCCAGAAAATGTGCCAGTTTAGCTTTGGGCTAGAAACGAACAGGAAATGGTTTCCCTCCTCCTTGGTGTGTGGTGTGTGTGTGTCCCTCACCATGCAAGTGGATAACGTGTTTAACTCTGAGGAGAGCTGGAAGAAAAGTAAGTCCCAGATGTGTGATATGTTTAGTTGCAGTTTGTCTTTTTGTTTGTCAAATGTTGTGGGTTGTGTGTCCTTCTGACGCTGAGGTCAGCTAGAAGTCTGGTCAGAGGTTAGAGGTCATTCTCAGAGAGCAGGAGTCACATCCTGAACCTGGATGTGGACCCACTGAGTGCTGTTCCAACAGGAACAGAAGCATGCAAACTAAAAGTTGTCTCTCAGAGAAGGAAAGAAATAGCCTTTTTCAAAAGAAAGACATTCGAGTTTCATGTTCACTTGCTATATGTAATACTGTATACATGTTTACTCGCCAGAGTTCTCACAAACTCACCAGAGATCTCAGCTCAACCTTAACCGAACTGTTGAACTGTCATTAAAGTCAACAAGAGCAGGACCACACATGACAGGCCTCGTCCTTTGCTCTGTTGCTATGGCAGCAGCTTTTATGCTAGTAAGTGTGTAGTATACTTCCCATTTAGCTTTTGTCTCTGCTGTGTGTAGTATAAGACATTTCCTTTCAGCCCTAGTCTCTGCTGTGTGTAGACTGCCATTGTCCTTTGTTCAGTGATAGTGTCCTCAAATAAAGGTTATTCCTCCCTTTTAACAGCCCTGAGGAGCTCTGTCGCTCTATACTTCCCATTGTATCCAATGAGCTCCCCACTTTACAACTGGGTGAGAGGGTGTCAAATTGAGGGTGAAATACGATGGCCAACCTATCCCTGACTATCCTAGGATGCATCCCAAATGGCACCCTATTCCCTATTTAGTGCACTACTTTTGACCAGGGTCCCAAAAATGTGTGCACTATATAGGGAATAGTGTGCCATTTGGGATGCAGTCTAGATTGTACTGTAACAGTGTTGGTGATGCAGTTAGACAGGAGTGTTGCCGTTATAAAGCGGCGGCACATCTAGACTATGTATATTGCCCCGAGATGTTTTGACAGGCCACTCACAGATGTGTTATGTAGGCATTGCTTTTGCAATGCAATTCAATGCCATTCAATGCAATGCATGGAGGAGTTCCATGATTGGAACAATATCCTGGTACTCCAGTTACCTCTAAATATAATGGAATAGAATATCTCTGTACATTCCATTCCTTTACATATTTGCATTTGTTACATATTACATTTACATTTGTTACATATTACATTTACACTGTCTGACATCATATACTAGAAACCTTATTTTGCTTGTATAACTTAATACCATTGTGAACCGTAATCCATTTGCAGTCAAGATTTAAAAGTTCAGATGCAGCTATTGCAAAATAGACGTAAAAAAAATGATTTAATAATATTTTTCATTATGATTAATGACGCTTGCTGGAGCGACGAATCGCACAATAATCCCTTTCAGAAAGGTTAAGTGCATAACACATTTATTAACGATTACTTAACCAAATGCCCAATCCCAACATGATATTAATTCCAATGCATTTTGACATTAAAATAGCCAGGCAGCGATGTGTTCTCCCTGTTCTCAATGCTCTGTATTCTAATGCACCGGCGACGTGCCTGCCCAGCTGTGTGAGAACTGTTCAAACGGGTTATCGGAGGGTTATAAGGCTAACAAGCCTCTAAGCCCCATCCCACCATGGTCTATCTGACTTTGGGTTTGTCAGCACCAATCTAGCTAAGTCAATATCAGCACTGCCTGTTCCACCAATGACTGTTCTGCTACTGTAGCTCCACCACCACTACCAGTTGACCTTTTTCATCCCTCCTCTTTCTAAACCCCTTTTCTCCCCCTCTTTCAGTGCGTAAAATGGATTGTTATTACAGTAGAGTGATAGGGGTTTATGGGGTTTATTTATCTTTATGACTCTGGGGCTTTTGTGTCAGGCTCTTCTCCTGGTGATACCCTAGGTGTATTGGCAGGTCATTAAAAGCCTGGAGAATGAGACAGTCAGGCTTCTAGCTTTTATGATAAGGTAACTCGCACATCACTGGGTGCTATTCTCAACAATGGGCCCTGAACGACGACAGTAAACTGTAAACGAACCCTAAACTGCCAGGGTACACCACACTGTGCTGTGCACTGCGGGGGAGAGGAGTCCCATAGCCGAGATTGTCATGACCTTCTCGTTGCCCCTACACTGTTTCCGCTTTATAGCCTCTGTGATGGGGTGGCGTTGAGGATATACGATAGGCTATATGCCACTTAGCAGACGTTCCTGTCGAAAGAAGCCTGCGAGAGAAGCAGTGCACGTTTGTTAGCACGTGATCCCTGCGGGGATTGAACCCGCAACTTTACCAACTGAGCCGCACATGACCACTAGTGTGATGGCGTGCATTGCGATATACGTAGGTCATGAACTCATACGACTGCACAGTCGTGAAACATTTTACTGGGCATCTTACAACCCCGTGGGATCGTGCTTGCTACCCCAGACTTTTTGGTTTTACGAGTCCGTGTTCAAGGGCGAGGCTAGTTTGACCACTGAAGAATGTTGTGTGTTGTTTTATTATTGTTTGGTGCTGGTCCTGCCTCCTGACTCTTGACGTTAGTTCTGTCCTGTCATTGTCGAGGCATGCTATAGCTAGACTCTAACTGGAGGGCAACGACAGCGAGGTGAGCTTGTGGGGTGTCGTTTAACTGCATTAGAAGGTGATACGGACCAGAGACCAGGTGTGAGGTGCAGCTTGGTCAGGTGTGTGTGTGTGTGTGTCTGGGGCTGTAAAGCCCCTGGTGGTAGACATTTATGGATGACCCCTAAGGGTCACAGGTCAGGGGTGTGTGGAACACATACACAAGTGAGGGATGCTGGGCTTGAACTGTGAAATTGTCAGAGACCCCTTTCTAACAATAGAGTTGTACCGCAGCCAGCTTCAGAATGTAAGACAATGTTTTTCTTTTTTATGTACTGTGTCTGGTAGAGTGGAATAAGAAACATTTACATGAAACACATGATGAACACATGGCCGAAATGGTTTACGTCGTTTGACATTGACTTGAAATGATGTATTGATAGATTCAGTCATAAAACTTTAAAGAGTTGTATAATTGATGAAAGATTGGGCTCGCGAGTGGCACAGCGGTCTAAGGCACTGCATCTCATTGCTAGAGGCGTCACTACAGAACCTGGTTCGATTCCAGGCTGTTTCACAACTGGCCGTGATTGGAATTCCC